>NW_026623327.1:2330901-2344912 GCF_030028575.1 Malurus melanocephalus | reverse complement strand
TTACACCTTTAGCTGCCTTCAAACAGGTACTGCAGTTAAAATTGAAGCTTGCATCACTTACAACAGCTGCCAGCACATGCCACACTCACAGAACACTCGCTTTCTGATCTTCCTCCTCTCACATATCCCTTTGTCTTTGTTACTAATAATGTGCATTTTATAAAATTTTATTTTTAATGAAACTTTAACCAAATACTCTTTGGCAATGTCTTAATTAGACTCTCCAGTGAATAAAGTAGATTCTTTTTAGGTTTATAACCACAGCTTGCAGCATTATGCTATGACAACCACTTTTTATCCTTCAAATGATCCAAGGTAGCACCCTCACAGTGGAAATCCACTCACAAATATCTTAATTCCAAAATATTTCAAAATTTTCTATTTTGTCATGGTTTCTGCTGATTTCCCTTATTAGGGGATTCTCTCTAAGGAGAGAATTGGTTTCTAAATTATGAGCAAACAATGATTTTGTACATAAGCATCACACCTGGTTTGTGGACCCCCATTGTAGCATCTCGGAATGGAGAATAAATGCAAATTAAAACAATAAAAATTAGAACTGGGCTGGCATTTATCAGTACAGGCTGAAGCTTGGGTTGCTTGGTTGGCTAGTTTTGGTTTGCTTTTCTTCTAAATATGTGACTATGTGCAAGACTTTTATTTCTACAATGTCATACAAAGTCAAGAGAAAATGTACTGTAACATTTAATATCTGCAGCAGCAAAATGTCTTTGAAAAAAACTCTTAAATGAAGACCAGCTTTGCATAACCTTCCAGAGTTTTTCTATCTATTTACAATGCTTGAGGTACATTAATTTAATTTCTAAATTCCAATAGCTGCATTTAAAAATTATCTTTATTAAAAGTAACTTCAATTATACAGATTCCTATATATAGCCAGTGACTCCACTCAGCTGCATTTTATTAATTTGGATTAACACCATATGTGGAATTGGAATTCTGTATCTTAATATAACATCTCATAAGTGCAATTCTTGAGACCCACCAGGACAAAAAAAGCTGTCTCAAAATAAACATTTTTACAAAAATAGTACAGGTATGTAGAAAGTGAAGATGCTTCACAAAAGAACTTTTCAACTAACAGTAAAAGGAAATTTTCAGCACAATTAAGAGCTAGCAAGTAGTTAATTGCACAAAATGTATATATTAACAGAAGAATAACTTCTATATATTATTTTGATTTTAAGTCACATTTAAGCAAAAAATACCAAAAGAAAACTTGAACAATAATAATTTAGTAGCAAAAATATACAAAATCTGGCATATGTTCTATCTCATAAAAAGGATGAAATTTTTTTCTTGAGATAAGACAAAATGCCATTATATTCTTTGAAATAAAAGCTTGTTTTTCCCACTTAAAATTTAAGGAAGATCCTACATAAAGCTGTGTGAAGGACAAGATGCCACTGTTCCCTAATTCAATAAATTTAATGTTTCTCTGTTAGGGTATAAGCAATTGCTAAGTTTTTAGAGTACAACTTTCACACATTGGGAGCAAAGGGAAAAACAAAACCAGAACAACCATTTAGTATAGAGGTTAAATTTCTCTTAAAAAAAAAAAAATCCCTATAAGTATTTTTATTTCTTATTTCTTAGTGAGCAGCTTCAAAGAAGTAGAAGTGATTAATACAGCTCTCATCAACTAGCCAGTTTTAAAGTAGCTGCAGAGAATGTAAATTATAGCAAAAGAAAGCAGCCACATCTGAAACAGGAGCGTGGATATCTCTGTTGAGCTGTTAATTTAGGTTTTACTTAGACTATAACTCTTTCTGGTTCCTAAACCTGAAATGGCCATGAAAAGTCATTGATTTGTTTCAGAATAAGATGTACTTTAAAAACAAAGACAGATATTGCCCTTTTGTGGTCTATCTATTCCTCAGGGGACTGAATCAGAGCTATACCTGTATTATGGAGTTTTGAAGTGCCAAATTTGTTTCAATCCCACACTGGAATACAATCATTTTTTTTCCCCCATAGTTACATGAGACTAGAACATGTCAAAACTGGCTTAAACGTTTTCTTCCTACATAGTTTTTCCAGGATTAGAAAGATCTGAAAGCTAAGAAAACCTTGAGAAGTAGTTATTTTGAAAGACTGACCACTATCCTGATTCTTTGTTTAACATTTGGTCGGTCCCACAGTCTATTTTGAAAGTAAAATTTTCACTGGTGAATGCTTCAGTTAAGTGAATACATACTGTTAGAGCTGTGGGACTGTACATGGTGATGTGCCTCATGTTGTGATGGTGCATGGTATGGAGAGCACCCCTGAAACAAAAACATTCCCTTAAAAAACTTTCAGAGCACCACGTTTTTTCCATGCCACTGACAGAAAACCGTGCATGTGTGCCATTAAAACAGAAAGCAATAGCGTGCACAAGAGGAATAACTGTGATCTCAGTTTCCTTGCTTTGAGAGAGGAAATGAAATAAACCAGATTAAATGGAAAAAAAAATGGAAAAAAATCTGAGCTACCCTAAGGCAGGTAGAACTTTGCACCTTATTTGGCTTGGGGAAAGTGAGAGCTGGGATATTCCACCTGGAGAATGAAGTAAGTTTAATGTCCCTCCTCTCTCCCAGATGAAGAGATGAAGATGGGATATTCAAACCAAGGGCAGAGCAGCTAGGAGTGAAACAGATTTCCCCTTAAAGCTAAAGAATCACCAAATAGTTCAGGTTGAAAAAGTCCTCTAAATTCATTGAACCCAACCATTAATCCAGCACTGCCACCCCCACCACAAAACCACGTCCCTCAGTCCCTCAATGCCACACCTGCATATATTTGAAATACCTCCAGAAACATTGGCTCAATCTTTTCCCTGGGCAGCCTGTTCCAATACTTGAAAAGCATTTGATTGAATAAATTGTCCAATCTAAACTTCCCCTGGTGCAGCTTAAGGCCATTTCCTCTTGTCCTACCTTGTCCTACCTCGTTGTCCTTTGGGAAGAGGCTGATCCCCACCCGGCTCCAGTCTCCTCTCCGGGAGTTGTAGAGAGTGGTCAGGTCCCCCCTGAGCCTCCTTTTTCTCTGGATTAAACATTCCCAGTTCCCTCAGCTGCTCCTCACCAGATTTGTGCTCCAGACCCTTCCCCAGCTCTGTTCCCTTCTCTGGACACTCCAGCCCCTCAATGTCCTTCTTGCAGTGAGGGGCCCAGAAATGGACACAGGATTTGAGGTGTGGCCTGACCAGTGCCCAGCACAGGGGGACAATCCCTGCCCTGGTCCTGCTGCCACACCATTGCTGATACAAAAGGAGGAAATGAAACAAGTTTCTTGGTACACCAAAAGGAAGGCTGAGTGTTTTCCCATCACATTTCAGTGCAATTTCTGAAATTTCCTAAAATCATGCATTCAAATAAAATTTTCTTTTTCATTCTTTCTACCTTTATCTTGGAACTACAAACCAAGTTTAAAACATTGAGAATTATTTCTTTTACCGATATAATCTCTATAATTCCTTAAAAAAAAAAAAAAAAAAAAATCAGCTCCAGGGGAATAGGAGTAGAGGGGAAGGTTTCTTTGTCTAAAGTTATGTACTTTTCACTCTGGTTAATATTTCAGTGATCATTTACCTCAGAGAGGATTTTATTATTTTTTTCTAAAGCACCAAATATGTTCCAAAATATGGTGGTGATTTCCTGTGTTTTTTCACATTTGAATTTCAAACAGAATGAATGCAATTAGAACCATTTCACCTGTATTCACTGAAATCACTTCAATTCTTTTTGTTGTAGCACTTTTCAGCAAGTTGTTATATGCCTTTCATTACATTCTTCCCCTTCAAAAATATTAGATAAATTGAACTCGCTATTCTGGAAAAGACAGGGGAATTATAATTGTATATTTTTGATAATAACCTGTTGTTTTGAAGAACTGCCACAGATTTTTTTTTTTTTTAAATCATCCTTCCTTTCTTTAAAGTTTTGAGGGCATACATATGAAAATTGACAGATTGGTGACCTATGGAAAAGCTCAGACTTCATCTTCTCTGTAGAGAGCAGCACACATGGAGCAAGCAGCATGGTTTTTCTCATTTTCTTCACCTCTCAGCTCCAGCCTTCATCCTCTGCAATAGCCATGACCATCAACCATCCCAGTTTATGACAGCCCAGTAACAGCTTTTAGGTTTCAGAGAAGACAGACAGCCAAATTGAAGCCTCTAATGGAGGTTAAGCAGGGCTGACAGGGTTACAAGAGGTTTTTGTTCCTTTTTTAGAAATCAAGATTTCTTGTTTGGATAAAAAAAAAATTATGTAGTGAAGACTGCAATTCTGCCACTTGTTTGACAGAGGAATAGTATTTAGGTCAGCTCTATAGGGAAATAAATACATTTAAGAATTTCTTGAGTCTGCTGTTAAAAAAGATACATAGGAATTAGGTTCAGATGGTCACAGGTGTCCTGGAGCCCACCATTCAAATCTCACTTTGCCAGAATAATTCATGCCATTTACTTTTTCTGTTCTGCTCTGTTCCGAGGTCTGCAATTCAGCTTTCTAATACTTGAAGTACTACTTGACAGCACAAAGATATTATTTTGATATTTATTCTTATATATAAGAATAATTATATATTTATTCTTATATATATATTATATATTTATATATATTATATATTTATTCTTATATATATTTATTCTTATATTAGTCTTATATTTCCATGTAGGGTTTTTTTTTGTTGTTGTTGTTTTTATTTGTTTTGTTTTGTTTTATTTTGTTTTGTTTTGTTTTGTTTTGTTTTTTTTTTCACATTGATACTAGATTTTGAAGTTGTAGAATACTGGTCTGTACTAAAATAATCCCACTGCATATTTGCCTAAAGGATCATATTTACCCCCTGTTCATACCTGTTGGGCAGGTTCCAAGCAGTTAAAATCACTGTTTATATAAATAAGTTCTGATTTTTTCCTTTGGTATAAGACAGTGCAGACTAATAGAAAACAACAGATGAAAAATCCATCTAAAATTATAATTTTTCACATGCTTTCCCAATATTTTTAATACAAGACAGCTAATGAGGGAATGCTCAGCTAATTTCCTATTCTATTCCTATTATCCATTTCAGGAACATACTCACCTATGACTTGGCATTATTGGAAATCAGGAATATGGCTGGCATTTTCTTAAAACAATTTCTCTATTCTCAAAAGGGAACCCAGATATGTATTTATTTATACATCGAATAAAGTTTTTTAAATTTCTCATTATTTACTATAACTATAGGAAGTATTTTAAAGCTTGCATTGTTTGCTGGGAGCCCAGAGCCCCCCGTGTGCTGGGCTCAGCCACAGCCCCGTGGGCAGCAGGGCAGGGAGGGGATTCTGCCCCTCTGCCCCGCTCTGCTCAGACCCCACCTGCAGTGCTGCATCCAGCCCTGGGCTCCCAGCACAGCAAGGACATGGAGCTGCTGCAGCCAGCCCAGAGGAGGCCCCCAGGGGATCAGAGGGATGGAGCAGCTCTGCTGGGAGGAAAGGCTGGGACAGCTGGGATTGTTCAGCCTGGAACGGAGAAGGCTCTGGGGTGACCTGATTGTGGCCTTTCAGTGCCTGAAGGGAGCCCACAGGAAAGATGGAGAGAGACTATTTTAAAGACAGGGGCTTGGAGTGACAGGATAAGGCGGTGGTTTCAAACTGAAAGAGAACCTTTATTATAAATACTGGGAACATTTTTTTACTGTGAGGGTGGATAGGCCCTGGCTCAGGTTTCCCAGAGAATCTGTGGCTACCCCATCTTTAGGTTGTTCAAGGCCAGGTTGGATGGGGCTCTGAGCACCCTGGTCTCAGGGAAGGTGTCCCTGTCCATAACAAGGGGGTTGGTACAAGATGATCTTTAAGGTCCCTTCCAATCCAGGCCAYTYRTTGATTSCATGAAATAAAGAGATAACAGCAAATCAGATACAGGAATATTCCTCCATTTAAGCTTTCATCCAACTGTACTTTTAATAGTGAAAGAACATATTTTTTCTCTGAATAAAACCATAAGAGGAGCTAACCTTCTTCTATGTTTCCATAGTAGTAGGGAAGAGTAAATTGGAGTTTTGGAAAAGTTGCACAGTCAAGATTTTGTCTCTTTAAAATACTTAATTTCTATTTACTGTTGGTCGGATCTCTTCTTGCCTTATCAWTGAAAGAGAAATAAACTGTCCATTGTGCATGTAGTACAATAATATAAAAAAAAATATTCTATGGTTTCCCTTGCTTATTAAGTGTGGAAAATCAGTGAAGCTATGGAAAATAACAAAAATATAAACATTTGATTGTTCCCCTTTAAAAATGGTATGGTATCTGGTATTTGGAGTTAATTATTTTAAACAAAGAAACTTTTTATGTTTTGTAATTAAAACCGTAATAGTGGCTTTGAATAGCTATGCAGTTCATTTTCAATTCATATATTTGCTTCTCCAATCTCTGAATTTTAGTCTTAGAACACTGTTGAATTTTAAATGACCAGGCCAGGCCCTTTGGCATTATCATGAGAAGGTTTTCCATAAGCAAATCTCCCTTTCTAGGGGTGCACAAAAGGTGTTACATGTGCAGCTGTGGTTCTATGTGAAACTAAAGAATAAATAGCATTTATAAGAACCAAGAGCTACACTGCACAATTCCTTTTTCGAGGCAACATAATAAATTTATAATGCAGTGATACAACAGGAGTAGATTAAATTAAATACAGATTTATTATCTCTCTAAACATCTGAAATGTCAGTACTGTAAAATCTTGATCCTAGATTTATACTACTTAGAGTGTGGAATAATCAAATAATGAAAGGGAAATGGAGCAACATAGAGATCCTGAGATCCATAGTAAATTTTAGTGTAAAACAAAAGCACAGTTACCAAAYCCTTGAAACTACAGCCCCTATTCCTTTTCTTACCATGCTACAGGAAAGGAAGAACGTTAGGGAGGGTGAAGAAAAAAAAACCCACCACTCTGGGTCAAATCTTTACGTCAAAAGCATTTCTCTTTCATGAGAAAATAATGTTTGGTCCTGCTGTACTATGTCCACATCCAATCTACTCACAGGAGCACACATATTCCAGGATTCATGATTTACTTTTATTTCTGACATTCAGTATAGTTTCTACATCCAGATTTAAAGTAAATCATTTAACTGTTTCTAATTTTATCCAGACATATATTCCTGCATTTAGAGAAATAGATCTTGATGAATTCAGACAATTTTTAAACTGCCAGTGCTTCTGTTTCTCTAATAGCTAAATGCCATATGGAATAGCTAAATGCTCAACTTTACAGGATAACTAATATTTCTCAATTTATTAAAAGGTTCTATTTTACAAACCTGCCAAGCCTGAAAATTCCATTCTCAGATCTACAGTGTAAATCAATATAACTGTAACTATTTTCAATCACACATTCATTTAACATAATTATTTCATTCTGAAATTTGGGAGCACTTAGTATTAATGCAACTGATGAAAGCTGGCAGTCTTTCTCTTATAGTGAAAATACCATTTAAGAACAAAGTATTGATTCATTTAAGTCTGAATGGTGAGAAATAAAGTCTGTCTAAAATCTTAGCATTTCTTTCATCTCACACTATTAGTGTTGCAAGCTAAAACTGTTGTAGCTTTGCTTTGCTCAGAAATGGTTTAAATCAAAATGCTTGGGAGAAGAATTCAAGAACTCAAGTAGAAATCAAGGAGACCTGAATCTCCAATTTGCCACAGTATTCTTGAATTTCTGGCTCTCACTGTGTTCACATTTAGCAGGATTCCTGTTTTATTTTGGGAGCATCTTAAAATCTAGTTTCAGCCTACCCAGTGGGAATGCTAAAATCCCCTCTGATAGCAGAATGCCCCTGCTTAAGAAATGAAGTTCCACCACTACTGAAATATTGTAATATTCAAATCCAAGTCTTTTTCAGATCCTATATCAGAGGAGAGCCTAGATTTGATAATATTTACCATTCTAATACTCATAATTCATCTCTAATTAAACTAAAATTAACCTAGAGATAAATAAGAATTTTCCTAATTCTCACCTAATTGAATTAGRTCATGCAAGTTATAAATAGTTCAAACAAAGTTCTAGAGAAAACACTCAGGATTCCTAATTAAAACTCAGTGATCAAAACTGATGAGCTGATTTTCCAGGAGCTATTCTTATTCAGCAATTCTCTGACTATTCCTCAATCATTCTGTCAAAGATAATCCATCCTTGAGACTTATAATATGCATTTAGGAGAACCTGGCACTTCTGATTTTTAGCCTTCTGTCATGGTTTAACAACAGCCAGCAGTCAAGCACCACACAGCTCATCCCCCATCAGTGACATGGGGAAAAAATCAGCAGGCTAGAAAAGCTAGAAAACTCATGGAATGAGACAAAGACAGGMAAAGCAAAAGCCATGGGTGTAAGCAAAGAAAAGAAAGGAATTATTAATTCACTGCTTCCTATGGGCAGGCAGGTRTTCAACATTACCAGGATACCACAAGATGTGTAAGGGAGACACGGAAAGGCAAACACAACCACTGAACAGCCCCCACTAATCCTTTATTCACCCACTTTATGTACTGAGAATGATGCCACATAGTCTGGAATATCCCTTGGGTCAGTTGGGGTCACCTGTCCTGGCTGTATCCTCCCACCCTCCCGAGCACTCCCAGCCTCCTCTCCAATGTGACAGTATAAAACACAGACAAGGCTTTGGCTCAGCAAACCCTGCTCAGCAACAACAAAAAAACATCTCTATCAGCCCTGTGTTCAACACAAACCCAAATCACAGCCTCCATCCAACCCCTGRGAATTAACTCTACCCCAGCCAAAAGCAGCACCACTTGTCATATCCAGAATGAGGAAATCATAAACTCATGCCAGAAAAGCAATTATGCCGTGTTATCCCATGTTGCACACACACACATGGGGAGKGTCTGGCTGGATATTATCTGCATCAAAAATTAATGGAAAATAATTGAAGCACAAACAAGAAAAACCTTCTTTTGTATAGTATTTATCAGACTGTTTATCTTCATATAAAGTCAGGTTTCTAGAGGCATTTCAATGCTGAAATACAATCCAGTGTAAAAAATCTCCACAACTAAAGATTAATTTTCATTATCAGTCCTGATATTTCAAGTGTGTAAAGTAAAGGCTGTAGGAGCAAAGAAGAACTGGCTGGAGATGTGAAGGTGGGAGCAGCTTTGGCTGCAGTGTTGATGTCTGAGTAGGAGTCAGTGAAACAAATAAGATTATTTCAGTCCTGGACATCCGGAGAGTTGGTCTGTTTAGGAAGCTACTTGGAAGAAATGCATGGGGTAATGTCCTGGGGGAAAAAAAGAAACAAGATGATCTCTTTGACTTTCAAAGATCACCGTCTCTAAGCTCCAGAATGGTCCATCCCAGGAGATCAAGCAAAAGCAGCACAGGGAAACAAGGAGTGTTTGGTAGATCAGATGGTTGTGCTGACCTTCAGAGAGCTATTGTCAGGCTCGAGAAATAGACAAAAAAAGTTCCTCTAGAAAATTCATAACACAACACAAAGCCTTGCATTTGGGGAAGAACAACCACAGCCCCCATACAGGCTGGAATTTGGCTGAGTGGAAAGCAGATTTGCAGAAAAGTGTTTGGGGCAAGCTCCAGAAATTTCACCATAGCCAGCAACGTGCCCTTGTGGCAAAGAGCCCAGAACATCTTGGGCTGCATTCAGTAGAACTCTGCCAGMAGGTGAAGGGAGGGGATCCTTCTCCTCTGCTTAGCCCTGGAGAAACACACCTGGATTCTGGGGCTGGGGCTGGGGCGGGGCTCCCCAGTAAAAGACAGGCAGGAATGAGCCTTGCAGCAAGCTCAGGGAAGGGATAGTCTTRGGCTATCCATCTTGTGAAGAGAGGCTGGAAGACCTGGAACTGTTCAGCATGGACTAGGAAAGATTTTCAGAAATCATGTCCATCTGTATAAATACCTGATGGTGGAAGTAAAGTAARGGGAGCCAGACTCTTCTCACCCCTCTGGTGACAGGGCAAGAAACAATGAGCACAAGATGAACAACTGGAAATATCATTTAAAAATAGGGAAGATTATTTTTCCTGCCAAAATGGCCAAACACTGGAACAAGTTCTTCCCACAGAGGTTGTAGAGTCTCCATTCTTAGGGATGGCCTGACTTCACACAGTCCTGAGCAAACTGCTACAGCTGACTCTTCACTATCCTACTGTTTTAACAAAGGCTTGACCATTTCCTCTTCTACTCGTTTCCACTGAAAAGGAATGAATGGATCTTTCTGTAATCTATTGTATTTTGGTGTTTGGGCTTGAGGTATTGGAGTTGAGGGGACTGCACATGAAAGAGCAGCCACCACAACAAACTGGTGGAGAAAAAAGGAAAAAAAAAAAAATCACTATTCTGCAGTCTTGGCGTTCCTTAGAGGCAGTACAAGAGTATTAAGTGATTCYTGGGATGAGCTGCCACAATTTGGTGTAACTGTATGAATATGATACCATACTACAGAATAACAAGTTAAATGTCAAAACTATGCCTTGATCTTAAATCTTACCCAAAAATAGAGTACAATGGCATAGAATATTGGAGTTATTTTAAAAGCAGGCTAGTACTCTTCCTGAAAGAGGGACAAATGCTAGTAGTAGATTCTTTCTTGTTGTATGCATAAAGAATGATTTTTCTATTTCCTTAAGAAGGTGGTCAGCAAATAGTAGGGGTTAACAATGTCTATCAGTCAGATTCCCAGTTCTTTGAGAGATTTCTGCACAATAAAATGCCTGCAGTTTCCTAACAAATTATGCATGACTTGATCATTTGTCAGAATGGTAGAAATATAGGATTCATATTTCATGGAAAACAGAGTCTTTTAAAGGCAATCTCTCTGCAACACCAATTTTTCACTCTTCAATATTCTAAGAATTTATGAAGAAATGTGACAAACCAGAAAAATATACAATTTCTCT
Source organism: Malurus melanocephalus (assembly GCF_030028575.1). NCBI lineage: Eukaryota > Metazoa > Chordata > Aves > Passeriformes > Maluridae > Malurus > Malurus melanocephalus. Next base: position 2,333,977 of record NW_026623327.1, on the reverse strand, counting down.
AGCTTGCTGGGAGAGACGAAAATCCTTACTTTTATTTAATTTGCATATCTGTAATTTACCAGTTTAGTATTTGACTGATGCATCAGTAGATCAGGATATGCAGTGAATGTTAGCAGGACCAGAATCAAAGCATTTTCTSTAGCCCTTGTTTGGAAAGGAGAGAGAACAAAGACTATTAACCAAAAGCAATGCCACCCTAAACAATTATTACTAAAGGCTGATACTACCACCTTGTGTCTGCAGGTCTGAAAGGTTTTAAACACACCTTGACACCACACATTGCTCAAGTACTTTGAGTACCTAAAATAATTTACATACTTCAGTAAATTTTCTGGGATTATTTATAACSAGTAGTGCTTTCATATGCATTACTTTTGAAAGGTAGAAATTATGGGAGCACCTAAACCAAAACAAAATCTGTAACATTGAGATCTGTAACTGTGGATCCCATCGAGAAAACAAAACATTTGTAGCACTKCTGCTCTGAACCAAAAGAAAGTCAGATACTTTTTTTAAAAGACAGAATGAGGAAAAGTGTCACTTAAAAGCCATTGTCACACAGAAAATGCCCATAAGCACTCACCTGTAGAATCAGCAGGTTTGCTTGTAACTTACCAATGATGTGGTTCCTCAGCTCTGAGGAATACTTTTGGRTAAATATTCTGCTGGGGACAAACTGCTTTTTTTCAAAATGGGTCTTACTGAGCTGTTACTCCCTCTGTTTTAAGTATTTCTCCTTTGCTTTTTTTTACTTTAACACTATCTGGAGTCTATGGAGATCATATATTAGAAAAATATAAAAATATTAATATACTATTATTTAAAACAGTTACAAACAGTAACATTGGTTGTTGAAGTTAGACGCTCTAGCAAAAGAAATTGTTTTCTACATTTAGATCTTAAATTCACAGGCTGAGGGTTCACTGACTAAGGACTTTTTCCTCAACCAAGAGAAAAAATAATGATGGGACTGAAATAAATTTGATTACAGAGGATGGCTGCATAGGAATCAAAGACACAAGAACWAATCTGATAAATCTGATTAAACAAGGACCATGGACTGAAATTCAAATTTCTTTTAGATATTAGTTGCATACCACTGCTCATGAAGAGACATATTGCCAGGGGAGTTCTTTCCAAGTAACAAATYGTTATCTGCTACCCTACCTTCAAAAGGACTTTACAAACCATTGACTGAATTAATGTGAGGTTAGACTGCTTTATCTACAGGGCTGTTTCACTTGTAAGGAAGCAAATTACCTGGAATCTGAAATAGTCCAGCACTTTGTTGAATATCATCTTTTGAAACACAAACCGTAAGAAATGCACCAAATTACTCTTCCTATAGCATTGTYGAGGCCAGAAACACAAATCTTGTCCTTGATCCTGGAAGCCTTTAATGGCTTCTTTTACAGTAACAGAATAGAGTGCAAGATCTATACTKGCAGAAAATTGGAGACAATTTGTAAGTAGCTCCTCAGAAGGAACTATTCCTCCTTTTCTGCCTTCTRTCAGAARCYTCTTGTCTTTTTCTKAGTAAGAAAAGCATTTATTTTTAGRAARAWTTATGTACGTTTTWTGAATTKTCCTGCTATAGCAGCYTGGGAAAGGCTTCAGCATTTCCCCAAATAAATTCCCACATCAGCTTCTTTCCAGAATTGTCTGTGTGAGTCAAATATTAAAAAAGTGAAAGAAAGACAAGATTAGAATTGGGTGTGAGCTATGGGACACTGTAAAACTCCAAGTGTCAGACCTGTGGTTTCTGTGCTAGACTAGAGCTAAAGGGAATGTGGACAGACTGCAAGAATTGCATTGGTTTTCACATGAGCAAACAATAAGGAGAAGAGTATAAAAAATATTTTAGCAATCTTTTGTACATTACCCTCTATMAAGCCATGCTACTTATCTTCCTGGAACATCAAATATTAACTSAAATAATCAGTTTACAAAACTTGTCCCCAGTACCACTAATAATTTGCACCTACTTCACAACCTCACAAAATAGCTAAAATTCAGTTTGACTAAGTAAGCAAAGATACTCCTGATCTAATTTCAACAGTCTGTCTRTATCACAGAATCACACAATCACAGAATGGTCAGGTGGGAAGGGATCATAGCGGGCCATATGACCCAGCCTCGCTGTTCAATCAGAGTCATCCCAGAGCTCAGGGCACAGGGTTATGTCCAGATGGTTCTGGGATATCTCCAGTGAGGGACACTCCACACCCTCTCTGGGTGATCTCTTCCTGTGCTCGGGCACTGCACAGTAAAGAAGTTCTTCCTCATGTTCAGGTGGAACTTCCTGTGCATCAGTTCCTGCCCATTGCCCCATTTCCGGGCACCACCGAGCAGAGCCTGGTCCCTGTGGACACTGACAGACAGGGATGGGGTCCCCTCTCAGTTGTCTCTTCTCAAAGCTGAACAGCCCCAGCTCCTTCAGCCTTTCCTCTTCGAGAGATGCTCCATCCCTTCATCATCTCTGTGACCTCCACAGGACCTGCTCCAGGAGCTCCATGTCTCTCCTGTCCTGAGGAGCCCAGAACAGACACAGCACTGCAGATGGGCCTCACAGGGTAATGAGCAGAGGGGCAGGATCACTCCCTGACCTGCTGGAAATATTCTTGCAGTTTTACCCCGGGATATGACCTGGCTAATGAGGGATAAAACTCAGTCATGGCCCCTCGTTCAGCAGCTGAATAAAGCAGATCATGAATCTGACATTCTCTGAAGTTCTAAAAAGATTTTGAAGATTTTTAATACTYTTTCTGGCTTGTACTTTCAAATATTGATTACATACTGAGCATTCTGTAAACAATTAGTGTCATTGCATAGTGTTTATAAAATCTGTTTCAAACTTAAATATTCTCTGGTAGAAAACACTCCCAAATTAATCAATTGTATAAAGCAAACTAGGTTACCTTTCATACAGACAGTACAGCTGAAAGAGCTGACATTTTGGAGTTTTCACTCAATTTTTTTGCTGCATTTTTATCAACCTCATTCCCAAAACCAGTAATAATTGCTTTAGTTATCTCAAAGAGAGGCTTGTTGAGGTATTTGTTTTGTTTTGTTTTGT
>NW_026623327.1:2326383-2329891 GCF_030028575.1 Malurus melanocephalus | reverse complement strand
ACTATAGTAGGGGGTCCTTTAAAATTTGCATGTAAGGAATTTTGTGTGGAAGGTTGCAAAAGGCTGTAAAAGTCCTTCCCTTGAGAAATTTTGTGCAAGTGTAGATGCTGAGTAGGGAAAGGAAAGACTAGTCAACAAGAATATTTAGAAAATCAATGACAGAAAAATAAATTTAGCAAAATATTCTGAACTCTCTCTTGGAAATAAGGTTAATGCAGAGTGAAATGCTGGAATTCACAAAAAAAGTAAGACTGTCCTGCCAAAAGAGTGGAGAGTCAGATGCAAGTTATGTCACCAAGACAGAAAAGAAAGGAAACAGCTGCTCTTATGAGAAATATTTACCCAAATAAAAGATATCAAGAGCAAACACATCAATCAGGGAAGAAAGACAAGCAGCAGCCAAAGTCAACAGATAATTCTAATTCATATTGCATCATAGATATTGATGTAGGAGGCCTCCATAAACTTTTCCAAACTTAAATGTCTCCTCGCAAAAAGTTAGTTTACATTGACACTCTAAATGCAARCAATGGTTTTAATCTATAAATATTGGCAGACCTTGTCATTGTAGCCAATGCAGAGGTCAATGATGCATATCAATTATAAATGCACTGTTTAGGCTCGAATTAATGTATCGACCTGCCTTGGACTGGAATGTGAGCATGATAAAGGGGTGTAGCCAAGGGCAATATGTGAGCGTTTTACAGTGCTGGGATGGCWCAACCACACAAGGATTTGCATCACAGCCATATGAGAAGCACAGGAGGGAGTGGGATAGGCACARCTCCCAGGTGCCCGAGCAACAAAGTCACCACGTAGGAGAAAAGGGTGGAAATCAGCAGGACATCCTGATAAAAACACTACAAGGATGCTTGGCAYGATGGAGGAAAACAATCAGAGAATTGTAGAATGGGTCAGGTTGAAACCTGCTCAAGCTGGGTCATCCCAMAACACAGGGCACAGGATTGCATCCACATGGTTCTGGAATATCTCCAGGGATGGAGACTCCTCACCCTCTCTGGGTGATCTGTTCCAGTGCTTGGTTGCTGCACARCAAAAAAAATTTTCGTCATGTTCAGGTGGAACTTTCTGGGCATCTGCTTCTGCCCATTGTCCCACTGCTGGGCACCACTGAGCAGAGCCTGGTCCCTGCTCTGACCCCACCCTGTGGACACTGACACACAGGGATGGGGTMCCCTCTCAGTCGTCTCTTCTCAAGGCTCAACAGCYCCAGCTCCYTCAGCCTTTCCTCATGAGAGAGATRCTCCAGTCCCCTCGTCACATTCATAACCCAAGAAATAAACCAAGCAGTGTGGGGAGCAGAAGAAATCCCCCTTGTGGGGATGGCAGCAGGGCAGCAAGAGAAAAGTGTCAGACATCAGTGCAGAAAATTGTAACACGAACCTGTTTTGCTCGACTTGTCTTGCTGAGGAGTTCTCAAGATTGATCAYCTTGACCCTGGTGAGTGGCAGTGAGGACAGCAGCCATCAGAGGTGGCTGTGCAGCACCATTGCCAGGAGAGCCACGGTTTTCTTCCAAAGCAGAAAACCGTTGTCAAATGCAGCTTTGTATGGGTAGGGATGATGACATRGAAGGATTAAACCTTAGCAAGAAGAATGCTTTCAATAAATGAAGGTAATAAAGTTGAGTTTTATAGTTTAAAACYGTCCTGTCTTGTCAGTGTTTCAAACATCCTATCCCAAAAATCTCTRACAGATAGATAGACAGACAGACAGATAATTCAATTATAACATCACGACTCCTCCAAAACTTTTTTTTCCCTGTAATCTATTAATCCTCAGAAGAAAATCCAGTGACATTCTAAAAAGGAATGAAATGTCAAGTCAGATAAGAAGACATTATCTTCACCTAGTATAGTATTTAATATTAAAATTAAAAAAAAAAACAAAAAACACATATAAAACTTGATAGTACAACTACAAAGTCCCCAGTCATCTTTAGTTTCAAATATCCAGCAAAGTTAGCAATGCTGTATACAAATCATAAAAAATAATTTCACAGAGAATTCTTTTGTTCATTTTGCAATTTTGTGCAGCAAGTTTGAAACAGAAGTCAACATCATCATAATTTTTTCATGATACAGGAATGCCCTGTGATACAGTGTCCAGACTTTGTGATTTCTTTCAGTGGTGAAGAGAAGACAAAGCATTTCAGGAGCTCAGTTCTTACTGCTGAGCCATACTTCTCTCCTCCTAATCCTTTCCTGTTAAAGACATTGAAAGATTAGTCAAATGACCACCTTAGAATTGTTACATAGTAGAAGAATGGATGGTTTAAAACTAGTTTTTAAAATTGTTTCCTCTGTGTAAACAAGGAGCATTTTAAAGCATGATTTCCTTCCCACTATCTCTTTTCCTTGGGCTGATGATATAAACCAGTCAATAAGTTCAAAACTCCACAGTAACATTAGTGTGCTGTTGTTATGTAGAAAAGCTCCATAAAATCATAGATTCACAGAATRRTTTGTGTTGGAAAAGACCTTAAAGGTAATTTAGTKCCAAGCCCCCTGCCACAAGCATGGACACCTTCCACTATCCCAGGTKGCTCAAAGCACCATTCAACCTGGCCTTGAAWRCTTCCAGGGATGGGGCAGCCACACCATTCTCATACAAAATCATAGGGACATTCTGGACAYCCTCTGGTGAAACAGAGGAATTTTCATCATCAGATAGAATATAACCTCAGGGATAATTCATATCTCTCTAATTGCACATTCAGCATGTAAGCATGTAATCTCACTAAATAAGGAAATCCCTAGGTTAGGGAATCAAACACAAAGTCAGRCAATGCAAACACTTCATTGCTACATCTTTAAATGTGAATCCTTCTATTGAAAAGTTCTTTTTCAAACAAAATTATGTTTACACATATTATATTATTATTATTATATTATATTAACACATATACCTACTTAGTGACCATTCAAAGTTTGGATTTTTGGACATTGAAACAAAATGCAAAAATATAAAAATAAAAAGAAAATGGCCTTCTAAATGCAATCTGGTTTTGGTTTTTTTTTTGTTTTTTTGTTTGTTTGTTTGTTTGTTTGTTTGTTTGTTTTTTCTGACTGAATGCTATCTGAAACTGCATGTGGGGTGACAAGGTCTGAAGAATTATATAAAGGAAAGTTGTACATCTTGCTATGTCTGACCGGTTTCTAAAGCTTCCCCATGAGTCTATAAACCTGAGAAATTTTGTCTTTGAATACCTAAAAAGACTCTTGAGAAGATTTATTCTGCACACTGAACSTCCCTTTAAAATGTGACAAGCAAAACAATATATATGATATGGAAAGACAATAAATGCAGGTAATGAAACTCAAGATTCAAACTATAATGAAAGTAGATATTTTAATGCAGCAGATTCACACCTCCAAAATTAGATGTCTAGCTTTATTTAAGTTTGATGTAAACAAAATACAACCTGAAAAACTTTAATATAGAGAAAACAATACTTAGATGCAGGCAGAACTTTTGAACTTTTTTTT
>NW_026623327.1:2305732-2326288 GCF_030028575.1 Malurus melanocephalus | reverse complement strand
AAAAAAAAAACTTCTCAAAACATCAGTCTCTTAAAGAACAGCAACAAAATATTAGAGTTTGAACCAATATTAGGTGTATGGTTAAATTAATGATGATTGAATACTTTGAAAGTGTTATTTTACTGAAATTGCTACCTTGTTTTTATACCTCAGGTGTTTGATAAATTTCCCCATTTGAAAGACTTTCCCAGCTCTTTCTAACCTTTTTCCATTCTTGCTTGTACCAGTGCTTTGGTTACCCAGCTAAAGCTGAAATTTTGCTTTTTAGTTATAACTGGTTGGAAGAGAAAAAAAAATTAAAACTTTGGAGCCACTTTCTGAAGCAATTTAAATACAGTTCTGTAGAAAGTCACAAAGGCCACTTGATAASTTGTGCTAACCCACATCATTGTGCTGAGGTTCTTCTCTTTTCACACATAGTGATCCAAGACTGTTGTAACTATTTTCAGAGCCCAAGTTTTCACAACTTCTAAAGAACTGCTTCTAAAGCAGAGCTTGCTTTTAAATCATTTGCTTTGTCCTTTTCTCTCTGTTTTACAGCCTCTCTTCTCCTGCTGTTAATTATTTCTGTCACAGGCAGTAAGTCACGAGGTTACACAAAGTGCAAGGGGTTTGACGTATTGACGATACACTGATTATTCAGAGGAGACATGTCCATCAAAAGATCRGCTAGAAGTGGACTGACATTGGCCTTCTATTTATTAGCTTTTGCAATTCCCACTTTTTTTTGATTTTCCTCTGTAATATTTCATCCTCACCCTTTTCAGTCTTCATGAAGGAACTGTAAAACAAATACCACATTTCCAATTATTATTATTGGAAATTATTATTATTGGAAATTATTCTTGCAACATTACTATTATTATTGTAACAATTATTCTTGCAACATTACTATAAATAGCTGCTTGAAAGATTTTTAATTTTTTTTGTTTAATAAATTTTACACATCAACTAGTCTAGGTCATTGAGGATACTTATAAAAACCTACCATATGGGTAGAAAATAACCAGGAAATGGAGGGATAAACTGCGCTGCCACCTGTCATCTTGAGATCCTTGTGCAAATGTGCAATACTTGAGCTCACAACTCACACATAYGCATTCCTGCATAGGAAATGCTCAGTTTTACACCTGTATCTTAGAATTTATTTTACTGTAGCTTCCTGCAGGTTGGATATTTTTAATGCTAGTTGTAATTCTGTATCTTTTTGGCATTTCCTGTGTTATGCTACACATAACCAATCACTGCTATCTCTTCTGGGCAGCAGGGAAAAGATCTCCATGATTACGGTATGCTGCTTGATTTCACATCCATTTAATTAATTCTGAGTATACTTTCTGATTAAATTTTCATAACTTGTATCTTGGCCCTATGTGTATTAGACTTCTTTTGTGTGGGCAGTAATCACTGCTGATACACAGATATCAGAGAGTRCATTAAACAAACAAGCACTCTGAGGGTTTTGTAAATATAGTTTTTATGGGTATCATAAGTAGATTTATCCAGCACCTCAGTGACAGAAGACAATAACAATCTATTTACCATCTCAAATCTTACTTATCTGGCCATAGGGAAAAAAAAATGTTTGTGTACATGATGTAACTGCTGCATTTTAATTTCTGCTTTCCATGAGTTGCTAAAGAAAAAAATATTGCTGAGGGAAGAAGGGTCAGAAATAGTCATGAAGATGAAAAGACGAGGAGAAATGTAGGTCATTAATTAAGTTGGACAAGTTTGTCTTCCTAGATGGCTTTTAAATGAATGACATGATTAGGAGACAGGGCTCCTCAATATTRGAGTTCTGGCTGTAATTCTCTCCAGATTGTCTTGGCAGCACAATATACCATTTCAGGAAAATCAAGGATCTTCCTCATTCAAACTCTGAGTTCTAGTGATGATCAGAATTATTAAAAAAGAAGGGATATAAGTGTGATCCTTAATCATACCCATTTTTATAAGAGGTGGCTTATTACSTTTGGAGTTGTTTTTCCCCAGTCTAGTACTGCCCATTTACATCACTATGGCAATGCAGCTGTTCATCCTTTTGTGTATGATATAATGAGCCTTCCAGAAACAATGTCAGAGGTCTCTATTATCACCACATCCAGGCAGACAATTGCAGATATATCAGAGTTTGCTTTCCCCAGACTCACTTGGGAATTACTCAGCCACTTCAGCACAGCATTCAGCTCTGGCTGTAACTTGCCTTGGAAATCCCTCCAGATGAAAAGAATGGAAGCAATTATTTGTGCTTGTTATTTACATCACTTGTGTGGGTTTTCATCACTATAATAAGAAAAACATTTTTAATTGTCTCTTCTGGGCYCTGTGTACAGTTTATCAAAATCTCCTGTGACAGGAAGAAGTTCCAAACACTGTAGCAAAACAGACCAAGACTGATTTTGAGATTTCAGCTTGTAGTCACTGTCAATTTGGCTTAAGAACTTGATAATACTGAGGTGTCCCATCTAGAAATTGTAACAAAAATGGGTAATGGTACCATTTCAGATGGCTTTATTAAAATCTCCAATTATAACACCACATTACATTTTGCTATTTATGACTCTTCTGTCTCACTGTAGGGAAAATTTGCTTCCAAATAAACAGTCATTTTATCACTTCTTTCTGTCTGACTGCAGTCTGCTAACTGGCTGTTTTGTTTATTTTTTACTTACTTCAAACTTACACACCTGGRTTTTTATTGTTTAGGTTTGGTGGGGGTTTTGTGTATGTGTCTGCTTTTTATCTGTAATAAGCTTTTCATGATTTGTGTATATTTTCTGAAAAATAAAAATCTTATATCACTATTTCTGGTCTAGGATGTTTTGAATGTCCACTTGAGGACCTGTGATGAGTGGTGTTGCTCAAGGGTTGGGGCCATCAAGTTTTAACATTTTGGTGACATGGACAGCGGGTACAGAGGGACAGAGAAACCCTCAGCAAATTTGCTGATGGCTCCAAGCTGTGTGATGCAGTCACACTGGAGGGAAGGGATGGATCCAAGGGGACCTGGACAGCCTGGAGAGGTGTGAAACTCATGAAGTTCAACAAAGCCAAGTGCAGAGTGTGTTGGGGCARCCCCAAGCACAAATATCAGCTGAGTGGAGAATGGATTGAAAGCAGGTTTGGTGAGAAGGTCTTTGGTGTGTTTTTGAGTGAAAAACTYAGTAAGAGTCAGCAATGTGCTCTTGCAGCCCAGYAGACCATCTGTGTCATGGGCTKCTCCAAAATGAGCATGACCAGGGGGCCAAGAGAGGTGGCTCTGTTTTTGTGACACCCTCCCTGCAGGGCTTCATCCAGTTCGGGGTCTCCTAAAACAAAAAAGACAAGGACCTGTTGGAACGTGGAGTCCATGTGGACAAAAAGTCATGGAATCTGTYGGAGTCCAGAGGAAGGCCACTAATAYGATCACAGGACTGGAGCACTTCTCTGAGGAAAGGTTAAGAGACTGGGGCTGTTCTGTCTGAGAAGGGGAGGCTCTGGAGACCCCTTATGGATGCCTTCTGGAATCTGGAGAGGCTGCAAGAGCAGGAGAGGGACTTCTGTGAAAGGTGTGTAGTGACAGGACAAGTGGGAATGACTTCAAACTGAAAGAAGGTGGGTTTAGATCAGATATTRAGAAGACATTCYTCCATGTGAGGGTGGTGAGACCCTGGCACAGGTTKYCCAGAGAAGCTGTGGCTGYCCCATCCCTGGAAGTGTTCAAGGCCAGGTTGGATGGGGYTCTGAGCAACCTGGGATGGTGGAAGGAGTCCCTGCCCATGGCAGGAGGTTGCAATGACAAAATTTTTATGATCCCTTCTAACCCAAACCATTCCATGATTCTCTATACTAAGAATTAATGAACCTATCCAGTGCTCTTTGGGTTCTAACAGACAGGTTTAGAAACRGATGCATAAAATGTTACTTACAAACTTATGGTAGGATTTCCTTCTTCCTAAGCTGCAGATTTGAAACTAAGAAAGTGATGACTGAGTATTTGCAAGATTTTTATCTCCTCTGTAAGCAGCTCAGAGTCATTCAGCAGTAGCATGATACAGACCACATCTYCTCCTTGAAGCATTTCTTCCTTTAAGTTACACAGAGCTTTGAGAATATACCATAAAACATATGCCTTAAGACAGAAGTTAAGTAGTATCACTTATTTCCTGGGTTTTCTTTTGATTCTGAGTTTGAKGTAAGAGTGCTGGTAGCATTTGTAAAGGAAATATGTTATCCAAGACATTTTCAGAAGGAGTATGAATTAAAAAAAAAAGCTTACATCAGTGAAATACCTTGTAAAGATAAATACTTTGTAGGATTATKGAATGAGTAGAAATATAACCAGGAAATACTATTTTAATTTTTTAGTTGTTTTTAAAATTAATTGATAGTTACACTATTGACATTTTTAGATTGTTTGACAGTAGTAGCCACCTTAGTATTACTAAGAAAGTGTCGATTTTTTTGATGACTCTAATACTTTTTTATTTTTATCTTCTGCTAACATGAAAGCAAATGTGTATTACCAGGACAATTACTGTTAATTTATTTTGACAGAGACAGCTTTCATCATAATTTCAGTAAATACCTTTATTCTCTTGTTGACAGGAAAAAAGAGAGGAAGAAAGAATTACTTTTTAAAACCCCAGTGATTTCTAAAATTGCTGGTTGTGAAAAGAATAAATATACAGCTGTCTTTTAATTTTCTCATCATTTTCTGGTGATAAAATAATTTGATTCCTTGTTGCATGAGGCATTTCTCCTCTCATACATTTCATTTACTCCTTTTTTTGGTGTATGTTTCATCCTTCCTACTTATATAGGAAAGACACTTTTTCTGTGCAGTGTATGGACCAGTACTTCCATTTTACTCTCACGTCCTGTAATGAAGGCATGTTTTGTAATAGAGTGCATTTTCCTTATAAGCCAGCTCATTTTCTAATATTTATCAGCTGTTATTTCTGACTTTCCAACTTATCTAACCCTTATGTAAATCACTCCTTCTGCCAAAAGTCTTTTTAATTAAGTTGTATTTCTATAACTTCACTCAAGGGCAACAGGCAAATAGTATTGTCTTTTCATTCATTTATTCAYTGAGGAAGAAAAGAATGGAGATGAAAACCCTTATACATATTTATTAGGTACCAGCTTTTTGAATAGATGCATTTTGAGGCAATCCTTGGGACTGCCACAGATCCGACAGTAACAGTTTTGGTTTGTTTTTTTTTTTTTTTTTNCATTAAAAATCGCCTATTGCAGTAAGACTGTTCTTATCAATGATAATGAAACTTTCTTAGCAGCAGCAAAACACTGAGACATCATTTTGTCTTCATGTTAAAGACTAATTCCTCCTTTTGGTTAATTCAAATTCAGGAAACAAACAAACAAACTTTGAGGGAYGTGGTTTACTGGTGGACTTGRCAGTGCTGGGTAAATKGGATTTGGTGATCTTAAAGATCTTTTCCAACATAAATGATTCTAAATATTCAGCAAGAACTATCATTTTACTGGAGGTATTATACTTCATGTCATATTTAGCTTTTCATTTTGTTGTATAATAATAYCTCAGAAGCTTATACTCAATTTACTATAGCACTGTTACTCACTTTGCTATGAACTACCTGGTTTTCAGTGACAGAAAATTGAAACCTAAAACAAAAATAGAGAAAGCAATTAAGCATTTACTAAAGTGGAGCTGAATGTTTTTAACAAATTCTCAGCCAAAGCACCTAAGTACTATGTTAGGAACAAAAAACAAAAGAAAACAAAACAAAACAAAACAAAACAAAACAAAACAAAAAACAAAACAAAACAAAACAAAACAAAACAAAAAACAACAAAAAAAAAACATTAAAAAGGGCTATTTTCTTCAACAGAAAATGTTTCCACAGAAGTCACCACTAAAGGACTTTTTTGGCACGAAAATCTTATGTGCTTTGATGGACCACTTTGATGAATTCTTGGCAGAGAGATTCAGGGACTTCAGAAACATAAAAATCTCAAGCAGACCAGAAAATAGTTCAAAATATAAGGGGGAGAATATAAGAATAGAATACCATATATGTTTGTCATGTTCTAATGCAAGTATCCATCAATGTGCATCTGTCTAGACTCTTCATGGGAGGCAGGTTAATAGGGTGAGGTTTTAGCCACACAAAACCAATATAGTTCTTCTCATTTTTTCAACACCTAGATGCTGAAGTCTCTAAATCAGTTGGCAGATGATCGTACTAAGTTTCTTGTACTCACGATTTCTGGGAAAAATTAAAATACATGTGCAATGTCGTCTTCTATTCAAGTAAGGAAAAAAAAAAATAAAAAGAGAATTTTCAGAGTGCCTGTTCTATTGAGAGACTATAACTTATTATTGTTACTGATTACTGAGCAAATTGAATCCATGCCAATTATTGGAATTTGAAATGATTAAAATAACATTTTATTTGAGAACATCAAAATTGTATTTCTAAATACCATCATTAGTATTATCTACGAAATGATGATGGACATGTGAAGTAACATTTTATATTCAGAATCTCATTCATTAAATTCAACACACGAATGTGCTCTCCTGAAAGAATTTTTATTTTTCACATGCATGAAATGTAGAAATGAAAGATATGTGCTGAACTATTTCTATAAAACCCTAGAAGTTATATCTTTAAATATTTGCTTATATGCACTGTATAAAATGTTTCTGAAGAAATTAGAATCAGCTATAAATACAATATGTTCACTCTGTATATAATTCAAAAATATATGGAGATATGGTGGTTCCATCAAAGCTATTTTACAGGCACTTTGAAAATACTTGAGATTGAATCCTGCACTTATCTTGGGTTTGAAAAATGGATTTCTTCAATTCTTTTTGATGGACAAGATGTATCTCCAAGCCAAGTTCCTAGAGGAATTATATTTGTATTTATATGAACGTCAATCAAACTGCTCAATAACTTCAACTTGTGCTTTCCCCAATCCCCAGATGTGTAAGAAATCCTTGGTTTACCAGAGTCTCATAAATTGGACACTACACTTCACAATTTCAGCTGGAAAGGTAAAATGCCAAGGGTACATTGCGCTGGGGAAGGTTTTTAGTCTCCTGCTAAACACTACAGGTAGAACAGATGAATGCTCTATTAAGCCACGGGAATTGCAGTGTTATCCAGGGATTGCTTCYTTGAAATCTTAAAACGTAGCAGTGGGAGCAAATATAGTGATCCTCATAGTCCAAAGAGAGCAGTACTCAGAGCTGCTTTTACAGACATTGATTGTGTCCACTGGAGGATGGGAGGCCTTTCAAAGCAGACAGATAGATAAGGGTGCTATAAAAAAGTCTGAAGAAATACATTTWTTATTAATTTATCTCATTCACCATGAGGATAAGCACGAAAAGAACAACTGCATTTTCCTGAGAGCACAGGATGCCATGTGTATGGGGCTGGGAATGGGCATGGCTGGTACTGAGGCTAAATATGGGTGAAAAATTGTGAAAAAAAGCTCATACATGGGGCTCCCCAGGTGCTGGCTGAAGGTGCAGGATAGCACACAACAAACTCTCACAATTTAGCGGTTTATAGAGAGTTCTAATAGAAGATTTTATAGCTGCACAGTGTCAGAGCTAGCTCTGAACACTGGCAGCCAAAACTGGGGTGAACACGTTAACATTCCATTTTACTGCAGATAATTCTATGGGTAAAAACAAATAGCACATATTAGTACTTAAAGAATGCATCATTTGAAAACAACATCTCTAACATTTTTCTAATTCAAATTATGCACGTTTCAAATTTAGAAGGAAAAAGAAAAAAAAACATTGTGGAATCTTAAACAATTAATTTTCCTGGTAAAATACAGCTCTAGAAATGAACTGATCTGATTTATGTTAGTTCCACTCTTGTAATTTTCCATTCACAGCTTTTATTTTTCCCTAATTCTTTATGGACACATGGCTCAATTATAATTTTATCTTTATTTTGAGAATTATTTTCCCATTTCTTTCCTTTACTAATACAAGGCAATTTTTCATATTCTACTGGAAATGAAAATAAAGTTTTATTCTTTTGCAATATTTTACTGACTGTTACTTGTCTTAGGTAAAAATTACCTTGTCCTCTTGAGGGTTAATTATGTGTAAAAGACTGTAAATAGTAGGACAAGTGTGCTCCAAATTGATCTAAGTAAATGCACAAGGAGCTTCCCCAGAGAGCAGATATTTGAGCTGTTGGAGTAGCGCTGGTGCTTGGTTTTGGGATCCTGCTGCCCGTGGCAATTAGCCCGAGGKTTTGATTTCTCCTTCTCAACCAGGAGCACTGAGGTTAAACTCTGCTCTGTTTACAGCCTCTAATAGAASTCTTTGCTGTCTTTGGAGAGCTCTGGGATTGTTTACAAACTTCTCTGGCTGCAAACTGCTGCTAAGGCTGTCAAATAATCCCAGCGCCTCTTGGAGAAGTTAAAGGACCTGTCATTTGCTGTCCTTCCATACCAATGCTTAGCTTGTTAGCTAAATAAATGCTTAAGACTATTGTACCCAGAAGATTTTGAGAAACAGGCACAGGTACCTTTCTACTTCCAAATCTGCCATCACTTTTTGTTTAAGGTTATTAACTAAGAGGAATTGGGGAAAGAGGCTGCTTYTTGTGGCAGCTGTGACTGTTGAGAAAAGTGCTGAAAGACTGGATAGTTCTTCTAATTTATATAGAATCTCAAAAATCATTGTTGTTGGCAAAAATTCAAAATATTAGCTTGTTTCATTGTGAAAAAACCTCACCCATTAAAGGTCTTTTAATGTTTTCATTTTTTTTTATAAAATAAGAAAGTAACTTTTTTTTAATTGGTTTTATAATTATGTGTAGTACTTTAGAAGACATCCCTTTAAGATGATCAAGGTAATCTATCTCTTTTCACTTCTGTCTCAGATTACATCTTCCCTTTATTGCAACAGACATAATTTTAATTTATTACAACTGAAATTTTTATCAAGGGAGATATAAAGAAATTTTCTAAGAATTGMATCAGCTTGAAGAGAGAATCAGACACAATCAAAGCAAACAGCTTCATGGATATTGCTAACTGAAACAACTGAGAACATAACAGGAAAAATTTGTTATAATCTCATAAAATTTGTACACTAACATAATTTCATCAATTCCAATAAATTTACTGTAAATTCATTTGATATTGGTATGTTACAGATTCTACTARTATTAATTCTGTGTAAATTGATCAGCAAAAATTATTGAGAATAAGAACTATTAGTAACTATAGTCTAATCAGAGTATTAACAGAATGTAAATTAACGTAATAATGTTTAGAGAGGTATACAATGAAAATCACTTTTAAAGAGAAAGAAACAATTCTTAAGAACYTTCAAATCTGTTTGAGACTCAAAGCCTTTATTTATTTTAAATATTTGAAGTATTAATTTTCTTCTTCTCCCACGTTTTCTTTTTTATTGAAATAAATAATTCCAAGAAAATTGTTGAGCACCTAATTGTATATGAAATATAACCTTTCAGATACCTCATTTAACTATTTCTGTGTTTAGATAGCATTCATTTTTTSCTTATGCAGAAAAAAAAAATTGAGGACTTTCACACAATTTATCAAAAATGCAAATTTTATTAATTGAGCACCAGTATTCCCCAGAAAGACAAAGCATAAAAGCTCTAAAGAGACTTCAACACCCTGATATTCATGTAAGCCACAGTACAGGAGGGATAAAATAGYAATATATATCATATTATTTGGTGATGTTTCAAAAGATCTTTTMGCAAAATATTAATTAAATTTCCATAACTTCATTTCCAATATTCTACATTCCATGTAAACCACAGTAGGCATAAAGAGAATTCTATCAAAAATTGTTCAAATGGATCCATTTTCTTGAATAAAATATAAATCTTCAAGATCATTCATGTATAAATTTACTAATAGTTTCCACAATTAGCTCTATACAAATTCAATTATATTTTATTTCAGGGTTATAAAATTTCAGTAGTAGTGCCCTAAATGAAAATGAATCATTATATTTTGACTAGCAATGTAGTAATTGGCCTTCTGAAATGCTGATAGGAGGTGGTCAGGTCACATCCATATAAAATATTTCCAGAGAAATACCAGACGTTGCAGTAAATTGCATGGTTATAAAAAAGTTGTAATTCTTTCCACTGGGCTGGTGATCAGGAAAACCCACATGGCATTAGTGACATCATACTCCTGCAGAGAAACTCTTTCAAATGGCACCTAAAATGTAAATCTCACTGGTTATGATAATCTAATTTTTTTTAAGTTATAAAAAAAGATTTCTTCTTTCAATTCAAATCCATTCTGCTTTCACATTTTTCATGATAAATCTCCAGATGATAAAACAAGATATTCTTCCTGGCCAAAAGACCTTCACAGTGTTCTGTGTGCTGTTAATACTTCTTTTTGTCATCTTAGTGGTGCTGTGTTATGGTAGTGGAGAATTCCTAATTTGTGGTCACACACAATTCCTCTGATTCCTCTTTTTTCACTTTTTAAAAGTCTTGGGATGTCAAAAACTTTGCCATAGCTGAAGAAGCTGCAATCATTTCATAGCACAGGGGCACACAGAGCATTTTACAATGATGTAGTGCAATAATTGCCCTACGCCTGAGCCTCGTGTGGATAAATCCATCACTTCTCCAGTCAACCAGCTCTGAGGAAGTAAGAAATAAAGCAGCACCTCAGACTCCTTCCTGACTTTTATTAACCCAGACAGACGAACAGAAGACCTTTGACAACAAAAGTTTGGAATTCAGACATGGGATGTACATTTTGTTTTCAGTTGTCTTTCCCCTTTGGAAAAGTACACACACAACCAGGTTGTTCCCATTAATAGAAACTGATACATCCTTGCACACTGAAAACAGTAATTATTTTGTGCTAGATATCACTGATATTCTCAAGGTAAATTCACTTTAGATAATCTGATAAAATGTTCTGCTCAGAACACACACTGTCAAATTGGTAATTAGGGTATCACAGTTAATCAGGCATAAATATATGCTTTATTGTGACTTTATGATTTATTTAAAATTAAATGAGAATGTCTTTGGAGAAACATACAAACTTACATTTTGGTGTCCATGAAGCACCTTTAGATAAAATAATATCTCAAATTTGGGATGAAAGCTCTCAAAGGTGTTTATTTAAAATGTCAGGCTTACATCATAAACAAACCACTCTAAAATACCAAAGAAAACGTACAATGAACACAATTCTTTGTATCTGCAACCTAAATGAACATCAAGTCCCCCAGGGCAATAATCAACTTTGTTTTACCTTTCCAGCATCAAAACCTCTCCCCAGCTCCCATCTTTGACCCAGGACACTGATTCAGACCAGGAACAACAATTTTCCTATGGCCTGCCCTGCTTTGTGGATGGAACTGTAGTCCTGGTCTGGAGCAAGGCATTTCCCTCCCTTCRTTTTCATAATAAATTTCATCAAAAGTAGTCATGACAACTATCATATTGAACAACAACAAACAAATAAATAAAACGTAAATTATATATCATGTTTTTTCCCCATTAACTTTGAAAAATATTTGTGGATTTTATTATAGTTTTATGAGTTTATTCAAATGTGTTCTTTTTTTTTTTTCTCTGTAAGTCAAAGCAATGATCACAAACTCCTAAACAAAAGGAGATGCTGAAACCTGTGCAAGGACAAAGTAAGTATTTGTTGGACCCCTTTTTGAGGTGTTGATGGTGCACAAGTACCACATTTTCCCTTTAAAATGCACATCGTGCATGCAAATATTAAATTTCAACATTTTAAATCATTATACTTTATAGGTTGTACAATTGTTAAGATATTATGCATCACTTGCAACCTAACTTTAAAATTTGTCAATATAATTTCGTTTGTGCTTCTGCTCAGAGGTGCATCAATCTTAACAAACTATTTTCATAGCTGCCTACAAATTGACATTTGACCCACAGCTATTTAATCAATATAGATGCAARGGCTGGACAAAAGGAAAAAAGGACAAAATTCACAGTTTAGACTGCTGGAAACTGAAACTAATTAAAAGCATTTGAGAGAAATTGTGTTTGTGCTACAATACTTTTCTAAATTCAGATGCAAGCAAATGAAAAGGAAAAAATTCTGAGATAAAAAGAAGGGGAGAAATTTGAATACATGTCATAATCCAGACACAAGAGGAAAATGTAAATTCCTGAAATTTTCAGCAGTGCAAATATTCCCRTTTCCCACATTTCAGACAGGAGTCACAATCACCAAGCTTAATTAATTTTTTAATCTATCCTTTTTATGAATGAATATTTGGATGTGTTACCAACACACAATAACAAAAGACACTTAACTTTTCCACAGAATTCCCTGCACCTGAATTGCTGGAGCATTTTCCTGTGATATACATGCCAGTCTTCTCTCTAGAGGGGATTCTAATGGCTATATGCAAAGCACTGATGAAACATCATTGACATAAAAAAACTAATTAGAAAACTGCTGCAAAATACTGTATTAACTTGAAGCTGTCCACTCCATTGGGGCCACAACTTCCAGTTCTTCCACAGAGTTAAATGAAACCTAGCAGATGTTAAAGGTGGCAAAATCTACAACTAAACAATCAGCTAAGCCTTAATTTTATGAAGTTTGTCTTATTTTGTCCCCAAAATTCACCGACTCTAGCAAGCAATGAACTAAATACATGAAATTATCTTAGGAAAAATTAATTTGCACTGAGGCATCTCCTATGCTTTGAACAAGGTTCATTGTATCTCTATTGACATTGGTTAGCATTTAAAGATTTTTAGGAGGATGTTAAAAAACCTCATAAAATCCCAGTCATTACAGTCTGGGGGAAAGTTGTGTGTTTTTCCAGCAGAGCATTCAGTTTCTCCCTGTGAACACTGGGCTTGGGGTTTTATTTCATCCCATTTGTGGGAGGCCCATTACTTTACTGAGAAGGAGATGGAAAATAGAGCGYACAGCCGAGGGACCTCCAAGTGCCACTTTACTGGGCATACACCATTCAACAGGGGCACTAAAGGGATTAAGGAGGCAGCTTTGTATTGTCTCAGAGGTACAGTAATATAAGCACCACGCTGGATTGTATGGCAGTTACTATGGTAACCATTCCGTCTTTTCCTACCRCTAAACCACACGTTTGCTGGCAGAACAAGCCAAGTAATTCGCAAGGATGTGAGACAAATGGAGTCCTTTCTGTCTGACATTATTCTGAATATTCTAAACTCAAAGACTGTCTATTTTGAATGCTCCAGCCTCTATATCATATTATTTTAAGCTCTTGTGTGCAAAAGAATTGTATCAGATTTTCGTTGTATCACTCTTTTGGGAGACCTTGTGCAGAAAAGAGCGGAGGCATTTTATAAGATTGCTCCCCAAAAAAATTTAAAAAAGGTAACAAGATTGGAGTGGCAGACAAAGATCTTGATAGAATTGTCCTTATCAATTCAATAATCTTTTTGTAAAACAGAAATATATGAATATCATTGACAAAGACAGAGATTAAGCGAATATCAGTTCAAAAAATTACTCATATTTGTTAGAGTGCATGAATGTATGAGATGAAAATTAGGAATTGGACACAAATTCCACCCAAATGGAGCAATCATCTGAGCAAGCCATCAAACCACACAGGAATAATACCAACTGCAAGATCCAAGATAAATGAGCATATTGTGCTGATATTATACAAAAAAGCAGGGCAAGGGGGGAATGATGCCAAGAAGTGACAGAAGGTTAGCAGCACATTTTTTGAGTCATAATTTAACAGCTTTGAATTGGTAAGCATCCTGTTTGCCTCCCTTGACAAACTGCTTCCCCTCCAAGCATTCAATTTTATCATTGAAAATTGGCAAGATCTTGAGCATGACTGCAACTCTCTTCAGGGAAAACGAAGGTAGGATGTAGAAGGTACAAAATACTAAATTTTTTTATTTTTTCTGCTATTTTGTTTAATTCTGTTCCCCACAAAGTGCTTTCTGTAAAGGATTCTAAGTTTCAGCAAATTTTCATCAATTACTCATCTAGAGAAATGAAGAAATAATTGAGAAAGGCCATCTTAACCAATTTATTTTGTTTTAATAGCTTGATTCAGGACAACATTTATATCTACTCGTGGAGAAGCATGTGGACTCTTCCTATTATGGCAACAAGGCTTCTTTGTTCTAATTCTGCAAACTGTACATCCTTGTATGAGAACTGCAGTGAAACAAGTTTAATTTGTGCAGAACCCCCATCTATAGGATTATAACAGATTTAGGATAAAGATAGCAAGATCCATCTTTTTACATATTGCCCCTTCTTTCCAGAGGGAAGTAGAAGTGTAAGGTTGGAATGAGATGATGTGTAGCRTCCCTTCCAACCCAAACCATTCTATGAAACCAACAGAACATGCAGCTACTTAGCAAAAGTCATGATCTCTTCTGAAATGCCTGTGGCTTTTCATAAAGAGAAAGCCTGAAAACCACACAAGAAACAGTGCATCGTTCAGCTAACAAAGAGTTCTAAATGCAAAGCTTGGCTTGAAGAATGCCCTAAGCGCTGATTGAACTCAATGGCACAAAAAGTTCCTAAAATGAAAGAAAGGTTACATGATGTCATCAGCTGTAGTGCTTCAATTTTATTTTTACGCTCTTTATATCACCAGATTTAAGAATAACACATTAACAATTGTRTATGGATGGTCTGTGAATGAATGTCGTTAATTTGACTAACACAAGTTTTAAGAACAAATACATCTGTTTGCAAATTAGAATAATTTACTAATTTTATTCTTGAAGGCCATATCTAATGCACGCCTTCAAAACTATATTAGTCTTTTAAAGCATTCTGCAGACACAGAAAGCATGAAGAAAAAAGAAAAAGAAAAACCCTTAGACATCTACTAATGTTGTTTTGTTTAGTCTGGATATTTTTTTTTTTTTTTTTTTTTTTTTTTTTTTAAGAATAACAATAAACAATCCTGTTTTTAAAAGCGAGCCTATGGCCTCAAATAAATAAAAATAACCTTTTTATTTATTTATTTATTTATTTATTTATTTATTTATTTATTTATTTATTTTAGGAAAGTCTGAAGATTATCCAAGACACAATAAACCAAGACACAATAAATAGTTTTTTCAAATAGTTATTCAAAGCATTAATTAGAATGAGCCTTTACAAAAGGGCTATTTTGTGTTAACAGAAATTTAGAAATTTGGGTCTAATGATAGTTACTGGTTGGAACTCAGTTTAGTCTTTTATTTCTTGCCCTTAGAGCTGCAGATTTACTTTTGRTTGTTTTAATGGACAGATGCATGTTTCAATTAAACTTTTAATCAGGAAAATTTTCATAAACATACGTTATGAMATTTGGTGAGAAAGAACTTTTTGACACAATTTGATACAAAAACTGCYTAGTTTGGAAAACGAGAGTTTATTTTCAGCCAGGAAAAGGGATCTAGCTAGGGAACCTGCRTAGTCATCAATTGTACAATTACAAAAAGGAGAACCCAGCTGTCCAACAGCAGAGTTCAAATACCTTTCTCAAATCCCTGCTGCCTGACTGTCTGGCTTCTCCCAGGAGGGATTGTCAAGGAGCCTTCCTCACTTTTTCATTCAGACATAATTTTTGGGGGGAACGTTTTCATCATTTCACCCTGAAGAACAAGACAATTTGAGATCCTAAAAAACTCCAAGGGAATGAAAACTGATTTTCTAAGCCTGTTTTGGTTTTAACATTCCCTAGAGCTCTCTTTTCAACTGCAAAATTACTTGCCCAACGCAGGTCTAGTAMCCTTAGAGATAACATCTAAATTACAAATGAGATCTTTATAACCTATTTACCATGCAGAACACATTTTCAACTCTTGGAAAATTGTGATTTCAATTACAACAAAACATACTTATACATGCAACGCTGCTGTTTAAAGAATGCTTAGGATTCTGAAAGAGACAAATTAAAATTTTATTAGAAATGAGTAAACCAATCTGAGCTAAACAGAATCTCACCTTAAATACGAAGGAGATCCAGTGATAGTACCAAAACGTTTTGTGACAAATTGAAGTATTTAATTAAAAAATATCCACAAAACAGTGTGTAAACACAGCTACTTTTCTTACTTCAAACAAAGTATTTCAATCAGGCAAGTATGGCTATTTTCATAGTTTTTTTTTTTTTTTTGTATATTTGGTACAAAATACTCACAGGTATTTTGCGGGCGTTTGTCCATTTTTAATTGCTACTCTGGGAAAAAGAAAGAAGTTTACTTGGGCACCACTACCCTTAGATTTATGAGCTATTTTAAGCCAGCTAACATACATAGACTAAACTTGATACTATTTCATAAATTTTGAATGTAAGTTTCCAATTTAGTATCTTTATATTCAAATTTAAGTAGCGGAAGAGACCATACACAAAATTAAAAAAAAATAAAAAAGACACAACACAGTAAAATAGACGCTTATAACATATGGATAGATGGCAAGGATATAGCCTAAACTCCCTCAGAAAGTRCAAATTAGATGTTGTCAGAAGAATTTTTGTATTACTTCTGTGGCTGTCACTGCTGCTCAGAATGCTGCATTTCTGAGAGAAATGTATTCTAACTTRCGAACTACAGGAAAGCTAAAGAAGCAATTTTCAATAAAAATGAAACAAATATTTTTAAAATTATCCAAAGTGCTGTCAGCTTGGCCCAAAAATCCTCAAATGCCAATATACTTTCTCYCTTTTTAATGTTTTATTGAAAACTGGTATCACATACCTCATCCTCATCTGAGTTTTTGAGCTGAAGGTGCAAAAGTGGATATTTTGCAAAGCACAATCCCTGACCAATTGATCAGGAAGTATGTATTGTTTATATATCCCCCTAACATATTGAGAAAATATCAAAATCTTCTTGTTTTTTATAAGCTTCTACATTTTGCCTTTTTTCTCACATTGAGATAATTTTCCAATATACTTTAAACAGATTTTCTAGAAGGACCAGATTTGCACTTAATAGTTTTAATTTAGGGTTCTGTCATGAGGCTCAAGATGGAGCTCTGTGGTCGTTTAGGTCTTTTCACAGTAATCAAAATTTTTCAGATACTTAGACTACAACACCTTGCAAATTGGTCATATTTTCATATGATTCATAGGATAAGATTGCTCATATCAAATTGTTTCTATGATTAAAATAGCCTTTTTATACATTATACCTTTCAAGTACAATGAAAACTTCTGAAGATTGTGGAAGATATCTTTCCAACTGACCAATACCTTGGAGTATTATAAAGAAATTTCAGTCTGTCAAAACCTCAGTGGAGAACTGATTTCTGTATAATACTGGCAATATTAATGGCACTCTAATAGTCTTCCTTATTAATTACACAGAAGAGTATTTGTTGAAAGGCCCAGCTGGAAATCAGCTTCGGATTTTTACTTTTATTATTTCTTCATTGGAGGAAATAAATATTACATTTCTCAGAGTTAGAGTGATCTGACAGGACAGATTCAGAACTTTTTGAAATGTTGACTATTTTGAAGTCAAAGAAAAGAAAGAAAGAAAAGAAAGAAAAATTTCCTACTGTTTTTAAATTTGGACATTCTGACAGCAAAATAGTAAAAGTGACATTAAAGAGTAACCATTTTGATTCTCTGCCTTTCAAAAGTTTGACTCATGTTCAAGGCCCTTCAAAATCTTTTCCACTGAGAAACTGCATTTTTAAACCTCTATGAGTTTTAATGAAAGTCTTGTTGGTTTTAGTACTTTTTTACTATAATTTGCCACTGCTAACATATCAGGAGAAAAGTAATATGACCTGATTGTTTTGAGAACAGACCCTTTTCTTTTTTTTCTTGTTTTGAGATTTGCCCTGTTGTCAGAACATTRTAACAGTAGTGAAAAGAACCTTTTAATATTGTATGAAGGAATGGTTCAAGGGATGACTAATGGAGTAAACAACATCCTCTTAGTGTCCTCCACATCTCCTGCAATTGGGAAAAAAATGCCTTGGTAGAAGACAGCTCCAGCATTTTCTTAAATGAAAATTGCAAGGCTTAGCCAGGGCACTTCAGTAACCAGCATTATCAAATTTTCTAAATCATTGTTGATTCATAATAAGACACATCTGACAATCCCACAATACATCCCATTGTATCCTCCTGCTTAGATGTCTTTAAGTACTTTTTACTCTTATCCCTTGATATTTTGGTATAAATGAAGTGCATTCATGCAACCAACAGAGCACAACCAGTATAATTGAATTGAAAATGTACTGAAGACGTTCTTAGGGGGAATTTAGTCTTTATCCTCCATTAGGAAATTCAGCAATGTTTCTATTCTATATTCAGCTAAGTCAGAGATGTAACCCAGGTATCCTGACTGATAGGGAAAAARGGGAAGATTCTGATGTCAAAAACTTTATAAGAAGCCACAAAGCACTGGACTACCTCAGTTTTGAATAATACACTGAACATCTGAGGAGCCACAACATTGTCTTTTACATTTTTRTAAAATGTACATTTTGTTTAAGAACTGTATTTCCTTTGMGAATATAAGTCTTCTGTGGGGAAATTGTATTTCTCTGCTTTGAAGAGTTAGCATAAAGATAAATTGTCAGAATCCAAGGCAAAGCAAGACACATAGAAGTACTTCAAGACAGATTTGTTTATATTGAATGAAGATTTCTCTTGCTTTATTTTTGTTCTYAGACACAAGACAAGCATCCTTTTGGCTATCATATCCCTATTTAGAATTATAAAAAAAGTTCTTTTAGTTTGTTCCCTCACAACTGCTGCAGTGAATGAGACAATTGGTGCTTTTCTGAAAACCCTGTCAATTACTTAAAGATTATGTACAAGGACAGAGGGAAATCCAGGATGTATGGACCATAAAACAGGTTTTGATCTTTCATTCCATGTTTCTTACTTCAGCCTCATGATGTGTTTTTAAATTTTTAATTCTATGTAATTATGTTAGCATACAGGTAATTATCATAGACAGCTCACAACCTGCCAGTGTAAATAGTGAGGTTTCCTCTAAAAGAAATGTATGTGGCAAAATAGGCATAAACATCTAGGGTGACAGAAAAAAAAAAAATAAATAAAAGGAAAAATCAATATGAAAAAAGAAAATGATTCTGCTAATTTATTCCTAATTTTAAAGAAAATAAAGTACAAACTTTGAAAATAAGTAGAAAATAAATAAATTTAATAAAAGGAAAAATAATATATAAGAAGACCAAAGTCAATGCAGATATTTTCACCTCACAGCAAGATAATAGTTTTTGAAAAACAGCTATTTTGAAACCTTAAGCAAGTGACCTCACASATTTTTTTGCCTTTTCTCATTAGGATTCTATATTAAAATATTAACTTGCTCTGATTATCTAAAACTTCACAGACTTCGGAATCATATTGACAGCAACACAAGGACCAACAAACAGTTCTACATAAATAATTGAAAAAAATTTCCAGGATGACAGAATACCCAATGGATTTTATTCTATTAGAATCCTAGGAGCAGCACCTATTAAAGAATTAGTGTTGCTGATATGATACAAAGGGTTTRGCACTTCGGGATTTCTTAAATAGGGCTAATGAAGGAGTCATTGCTTGAGAAGCATTGTACAGGGATTAAACTACAATGAAGATTAAAAAAAATCCCACAACAGTGATTACGAAAATAGTTTGGAACAGAGCCCTCAGAGAATCAATTTGGGTTAGAGCGCATATTTAATTTTGTCCAATAACAAAACCCAAAGCAGGATATTAATGCTCTCCAGTCCCCAAACAGATTTTCCCTAGYTAGCCAAAGTCACCCTGAAAGGCGATGTGAGCTAATCAGTTCATGTGGAGTGACTTCCAGTAGTTGCAGTGTATAATCGTGTTTGATAACTCTTCTCCAGCTTTTAAATTGCTCTTCCTTCCAGCACCAGCTTTATTTTCACAAATGATGGTGTCCAGCCRGTTCTAAAATTAAATTTGTAGTAGTAACATCTGGTTCTCAGTTAGTCACTTCCTTTTCTCTGATATTGTCCTTTTCTGAAGTTCAGCTTTCACTGAAAAAAACCCAAAACCCGACACCACCATAGCAGGTTTTGTGTCAGTACATCAGTGTGCATATTTTAGATTTTCTGCCAGATTAAAGAAAAATATACAGATGCACACACAAAGCAAAAAGAAAAAGAAACCTAAAAAATCTGAAAAAATTCCACAAACAAACAAACCCACAAAACCCACAAAACAGCCAAAATAAAACAGCAAAAAATATCCCTAAGCAAAAAGACACTTATACAAAATGTTTCATGAAATCTGGTAGAGTATTTGCAAAAAATAAATTGCTTCCACAGTCCAAGAACTTCTTTCTTCATCTTCTGWGAACGATTGGAGAATCTCAGTGCTACAACAGGGCCCTGCTGTCAAAGTGGCCCACAAGGGCTCGAGACAATTGGATATAGAGTTATAGAATTACCCTCTGTCAGTTTGTTCCGTTCAAAGCCCTGGCCCAGAATATGTGCTTTCTTCTACAGTCTGGTGTGCTATTTCTACTTGAAGTACCATAAGAATAAGGATTTTTGAGTTTAATTCATGTATAT
>NW_026623327.1:2303124-2305714 GCF_030028575.1 Malurus melanocephalus | reverse complement strand
CGAAACAAACCAAAACAAACAAAAAAAAAGTTATATAGGGAATTCTGTCAAGTACAAATATTGTCCTTGATTAAGTGATTGATGACAGCATGTATAAAAACATCATGTGTACAAGCTGATATATTSGAGAGGCAAACTGCTTTATAAACAGCTCTTCAGAAAAGTAGCAAAATTACTTGGATCTGGCATGCATCATTGCTGCTGCTTTATGGTAGGATTCACCAACTGGAGACTTGAGTAGTTCCAGATTGCTTGTTGATGAGTGATTTGGTAGAATAAAAAATAGAATTCCCTCAACACCTAACATTGTAATTCAAAATGCAGCAGCACTTAAACATAGATTAAGCACCCAATTGCACAAGTTTATGTATAAAAAATAACACCATCGTCTTTGAAGAGAGATTTGATTGCAGTGGCTCAAAGGCAGCATCACTTGCAGGCTCGTGGTCAGGACCCTGAGGGCACCATTAGCCCTGACTGTCCCTGTCCACCCTGCCCATGACCAGGACCTGACACCATCAGWCCCTGCAGTGATGCTGCAGCAAGATCAGTCTCCAGTTTCCCCCATCCTGGCCATGGACCCAGCTGGGATGGATCCACATCTCCACCCAGCCTCGTCTCATCCCCAGAGTGGTGCCCAGGGTTGGGGCTGACCTGGTGCCTCCTGGCTGCCTGCTCCTGGCTGGAGTTGTGGATGGGTCCCAGATGTCAGACCCTACTCTGCTGCCCCACATGGAGAGCCCAAACTCTGGTTCCTGCTTTCCCCTGCTAAGGTGGAAGCTGGCTTTTATAACTCCCCGAMATGTACAAGTGCATGTGAAGTGTTCTTAAATACAATCAGTGCTCTGGATCATGGCTGCTAGTATCCTCCTCCTCCTCTCTTTTTGAACTTGTGAGAATTTGTACTTGGTTTCTSTTACTTTCCTGGAGCAATTCCAGTGTGCTCCAGACAAAGAATATGCAGGAGGAGCAAGTGCAGAACACTCCTGGGTGCTCCCCAATTCCCCRGATATTTCAGTGCCATTCAAGTGCAAGTGAAAGGGCTGCAAGGTCTAGGCTCTATGTAACTGAAAAATAGAAAAAAAAAATAGAGGAAAAAATAGAACACACACTAAACAATTRCAAGCCGGAACTACTGTCTCTATTAAGTAATTTTTTTAGAGATCTATTAATTATCTATAAGTATGTAAGTTAGATAATTGTAAATACTGCTTTTTATAAAGAGATTCCTATAACTTTTCTTGTATGTTCACTGGGCTGACTGGGGCTGATGAAGTTTGTTATCTATTTTATGACCAAAAAAAGAAGATAGTGAAAAAGTAATTCTTTTTCATCCTGTTCTTCAGCAATAACTCTGGCATATTCCTCACACTTCTGGCTTAAATTCCTCAAGGAGACACTCTGATTCAAGGTTTATGGTGCTTTCCACTGCTTATTTCAAGGCCACATTTGGGAGCAGTGACTAATATTACCCCTCTGCTGGTTCCAAGCCACACGATAAAAACTTCACCACTCTGTTGAATTATACCCTATAATTTTCTCTTGCAGTTGTTTTCAAAACCCCAGTTAAGGTCCATCATTTTAGATCCACACTTTAATAAGATACTCCTGTCACCTTCTGTTTATAAACAAGCTGCTTCCTAAAATTGTTGTTTTGTTCTAATAATTCAGAATGTTTCTTTCATGCTTTGGGATTCAATTCCAGGATCTTTACAAGTTGCGATTTTCAGGTCCTTACCAAAACAAAAAGAAAACATTGTTAACGTTAAAGACACCACAAGCCCCAGAAATTTAGAAATGAGAGTCAAAAACAAAGTAAACAAATGTTTTGAATGTTGAACATTTTATAGGAATACTTAGCTACACCATCCACACTGATATGTAAATACACCCTTGATTTCACTTTATGTAAAAATGAAGTKCTTAAATTTCCTGATGGAGAGAATGAGTTCTATTAAATAACACTGTTTTCTCAAAGCAAAGTAACATTTGCTTTCAGGCAGGTGGAATTTTAAAGCTCCAGTGCTCTTTCTACAGCTATATGTATGTTCATTAACTTAAAAATGAACCTCGTTGGGCCACTGTCAGAACAATCTATGCTACGAGGTCTGGAAACCTACTCAACACTAGTATTTATTTTCCAGCATTGAGATGGAGTAAGCTGTGCAGAACATATTCTAGAAATTTCAATATTATTTTTTTAGGAATAACTTCAGGTGAAAGTCTCCATATTTTGGATAAAACATAAATGAATGGCATTAAAGAGAGAGAATTTTTTTTTTTTTTTTAATCTGGAAAGTACAGAATAACCATTTCAGTCTGATTGAAGTTATGATAAACGTTTTTTTGCCTTTTTGTCTCTTGTTTTGTTGTCATTTAAACCATTAATCTTACTTGTTAGTGTCTCACCCAAATTGTGCACATCAGGTCAGCTGTGTATTTTTGCTTTATTTAATATACACATAAGATGCACTGTATTGTTGACATGGTAGGATGTCTATAGATTAAACTTTACCATTTGAATGGTGTGTGATAAGTGGATAGAGGGAATTTTCTGTGTTTGGAGATTTTTTTTTTGTTGGTAGGTTGT
>NW_026623327.1:2301602-2302979 GCF_030028575.1 Malurus melanocephalus | reverse complement strand
CTTTTTAACCAGATTATTTCAGGTAGTAAGAAATGAACCAGTATTTGAAAGTGATTTGTGTGATAAATATAACAAATCTAAGAAACTACTCTATCCTTTTGAAGCAAAAACTCAAAAACTGGAATCATGCCAGGAAAATCCCGTGCTTGTGGACAAAAKAAAGACCTTGTCCAAACCCAGCGTRGGTGCAAGCAGCACTAGACAGGGTGAACCATCAGAACAATTTCAGTACCTTGGACAACTGCTCAGAACAAATGCAAGGGAGACAAGCTGAATTACAGAGCATTAACATCCATAGCATGTGGTGTTCAAGGAAAGATATTCAATAATAATAATAAAAAAAAAAAAAAATTAGGAAAAGTTTTCTGTTTTTCTTCTACTGATTCAAGATATAATATCACAATTACTAAAACTACAAGAAATCAAGGCACCAACACCAAATTTCTCTACACATCTATGCCCATGCACTCCCGAATCTGAATTTTGAAATGGGATGAGTAAAATAGCTCATATATGAAAAAGAAGAAAACAAGAATATTCCAGCTACAGATGACATTCCTGATCAGATCTGTTGTTACTACACCCAACAGTCAAGAGAATTTTTAATTTTCTTCATTTCTGACTGGAAAATATGTGAAATATTTTCTTTTCCTTAGATCTGATTTCCATAAATTAGAAATGTAAAGAGAAATGGATGTTTTTACTCCAAACCTCCCCCCCCAAAAAGGCGCTTGACATAGCATCATAAAGTCAGAAAAATCTCAGGCAGAAATGACACATGTCCGACCTTATGTGAAGATATAACCTTATAGAGTGAATTGATTTAGGGATGAGGAATTTTAATCTGTGAGAGGGAGGATGATGTAAAAGGGAAGCTGAGTCCAGTAGAAGTTATTGAAGCTACAGGTACATTTCTAGGGTGGAAAAAAAAAACCACGTGAGACACAACAAAACTCAGGTACACTGAGCACTTGAGTGTTTTCTATTTTGAAGTTACAAAAGTAATAGAATAATTCTTAAAATAAGACAGGGCTATATGAAAATGTGATCCCCGCTGGTTATCTTCTGTTTTAACATGAGGTATTCAAAAAAATAAACCAGTGTGGTATCCATATTTTCCCATGAACTCTTACGAAGTCACTCTGAACTTTTAGTTTCGAATCCATTTCAATTTACTGCAAAAGATGAATTGTTAAAAAAAAAAAGCTAAAGTTTTTTTTTTTTTTTTTTTTTTTTTTTTTTTTTTTTTAAGAGAAAATGAAGAGAACTGAAGGACATCTAAAGCTAATGACATGTCTCAGTGGTTTAATACAAAGACATTAAATATATTATGCTATGTAATACAACTTCTCAAATCAGCAAATTCCACCAACAGAT
>NW_026623327.1:2278322-2301543 GCF_030028575.1 Malurus melanocephalus | reverse complement strand
AAAAAAAAAAAAAAAAAACCCAAAAACAAACCAAAACAAAACAACAGATCATATCTAACAAAATGGCTTTAACAATCTCTGTATTGAACATTTTCTCAGACAGAAGAAGATCCTTCAGAAGGCAAAAGCTTTTTGTCCCTGAAGTTATGTAAGTTTAGAAATTACTCATTTTTCCCTAAAGTCCTTGAATTGGGGGGAAATAAACCCCAACTAACCAAAACAAACAAACAAACAAAAAAAAAACCCAAACAAACAAACCAACTCACCAAGCAGGATAACAAAAACTTTTGTAATGTTAATGATTACAGGTATATGGTGTAATTTTTGGGGTTGTCCTGTGCAGTGACTCTAGAGTTTTCAGTCCGTTGGAAAAGGTATTTCTAAGGCAACAAGTTTGCAAAAAAAAAAAAAAAAAAAAAAAAAAAAAAAAAAAAAAAAAAAAAAAAAAAAAAAAAGAAAAGCAATTGAAATGCCTTGAATATGCATTTAAACAATTTATTGGAAATTATCTTTCTTTATACATGGACAGTTAAAATTGAAAATCTCTGATAAGGCCTGCTTCAAAGAAACTTGTAGGGAAATCATATTTTCCAAACTTCTGTAGGTCTGTATCTTCCTCTGATCCAAAATATAGCACAGGACATACAAATTACAGGATTGAATCTCTTCAGGAAAGTTTACTTTGTTGAGATACAAGAGCACGTTCTGAAAGAGGTGCAAGAATAACTTTAAGAAGGACGCCCCTCCCCACCCCCTTTTTTAAAAAAATATAACCTTAGTGGCAGTTGTGATTAAAACAGATGTATGTAAAACCAAGAAACCATCCGGAGGGAAGGCATGAAAAGAGAAAATTACCAAATCTCATCAACTGTCTTTAAACTTCTGAGGAGGGATTAGTCTTCATTAAATCTTGAAACACTACACAAAGCTTCTGAAACTGAAGAAAAGTAGAACACTTTCAGAATGTAATCTTATTCAACCAAATTTACAAATTAGAACTTTTTTTTTGTCTTTTAATCTCATTAGATGAAAATGAATATTTAATTTTAAAAAGAAAGAACTAGCAGAACTGAGAGTAGTAAAGGCATTGATTTTTTTCTTTTTGCCTGCTTGACAAAAAGATAACTCACTTCTGAGTTCTTCTCACTTCATTTATTTCTCCACTCACAATGTATAAAGAAAGTAAGAACTTGAGCTGTTGAAATGCAGCTCCTTTTAAGAAGCAGCATCTGTAYGTGATACTATACTTTTGTGCTGGTGGCAAAGGAAATTTTTATGAGGTTGATATGCCTTTGTTAATCTCAATTTCATTTCCAACAGTTGTCTGTACGTGGGCAGATCTGCTTGAATTACTTTGTTATTCTTATTTTCTGATGTGTCCCCTTGTTAAAATATACATCTCTGTCATTTTGAGTTCTCAGCTCACATGTGATCATGTAATAGTAGAAGTGACACATTGTTATTAGTTTCACGTAAAAGGAGTAACATCTCCTATGAAATAAAAATCATTCCTTTGCATCACCAGTATTGTAATGAAGGCTAAGCTAGTCTACAGAGTATGAAGAATTATAAAATGAGAGAAGAAAAAGTGACAGCAATCAGGAAACAATAAAAGAGATGAGTATTCCTGTCTATGTGTGTAAATATTCATGTATGGAAAGGTTAAGCTAAATTCTGACTACCATGTAATGTTCATAAGGTCTTAATTGTTCTGGTAAAATGGTGCTAAAGCAATGAGATTTTGAACAGACTTTGCCATAAATAATTTAGAATATCATAACATTAAACTATCTTATTCTTGTATGGAATTATATGCTTCTTATTATACCTATCACACCAACTCTCATCCTCAGAGAAGAAAATATTCAGTGATGTTGCATTCTTTATAAATACCAGCATAATTAGACAATGGATAAGACACTGCCCCACATAATTATGAAAATGGTCTTCAGGTGCTGGAACCACTTTTACTACGCAAGGGCTGTGCTTTAGTGGGGGTATCAGGCTCATGTTTCAAACTGATTTAAAACAGAGCTTAGTTGAGAGACTAAAGAAACTAAAGTCATGAATGGGAAAGTAGAACAGTTCCAATTCCCATAGCAGCAATTGAAGTTCCCACAGGAAAAATAAAAACATTGCATTACGTACGAGAATTTCATCCTTATTTTGACAATGACTAATTCTGAAGTACCAAATGAAACCTGCTTTGGTAGATTTCAATGATTTAACTGAAGGAATCTCATAAATGGGGCTGTATTGAAGAGCACTGCATGCCATGTAAATACAAAGCATAGAATCTGTACACTTTTAAACCAGAAAGAACGGACAGAAGTGAAAAATAAGGAAGTGCTTGAAATAAGTCTAAAAAAGTGTGTCATGCAAGTCCTGGAGCAGAATAAATCTCTGATTTAAGTAATTAGATCTTAGTTTAAAGGGGGAAAAACCCCACAACAAAATAAAAAATAAAACCCTAAACAAAATGTAAACCTGGAAAAGGAGAGTAAGAAGCAGTTTAGCTATTGAAAAGCTAATGCCTTTTAAAATAGCAAGAGTTAATGAATTTGGCTTAAAAGTCCATTTTTTCTCAGTTTACTCTTTTCACTAGTGAGAAAGAGTGGCTGCCTATAGAAGAGTAGAGGAACACAGAAACTTTATGGTGATGATCACAGAGAGCCCTCTTCCAGCCCTCAACACCTTGATGCTTTTTTGAGTCAGAAATGTCATTTTTATACTGAGCCCCTGCTCATTTTCTTCATCAACTTTTCTTTTGAATTCAAGGGAAATTTAATATCTGCAACATCCTGGGGAACTCCACATCTTATTTTACTTTATTGTACAAGAATTATTGGCTTTGGTAGGAAATTTTTTGTTGTTTGTTTGAGATCCCACATTTTTTGACAACCAGATTAAACTCCCACTAGAGGAGAATGCAATAAATTGATTCTCATTCTCTTCCTAATAGCCAGTGATAATTTTTTGAGATCTCCATCTAATCATATTTTGGCTATTTATTTTTCAAGCTTAGTTTAGAAGCCTATTTTGTCACATACAAAACCTTTCCAATCTTTGATCAACTCTCACTCTCTCACGAGTAATTTCCAGGCTTAGCCCTTTGTGATGGGAGAACCAAAGCTGCACTTAGCATTCAAACAGTGATACAGCTTGATTTTATACACTTTATTTCTCATTTTTATTCTATTTTTTCTTCCCAGAAATTCTATACATAATGGAGATAACATTTTAGACCAGTGAAAAATAGTAGAAGAATAACATTAAAAGGTTTTGGAAATCATGGGAAGAACTAGACATGTACAATAGAGTTAATCCCCATAATTTTCACATGATCATGGTCTCATCTATCAGCCAGTATCAGCAGCCAAAAAAGAAAATAATTCCTGCAGACACAGGTTTCATGATTTTTTTATGCTACCATCATTAATTATAAAGGCTTGAGTTTTTTAAAAGGGAGTAAAAAATTAAACTGTCCTCACCTCTGAGGAGAATGAAATCTTCTGAAACTGTCCCAAAAAGCAACTCAATTTTTGCTCCATGTTACATCCAGGATGGTAATGGACCACGACTGAGTAGGTGGCATTGTAAAATGATTTCTGTACAATTCAGAGGTACATTTTGGGATTCATCTTGAGAAATGGAATGCTCTACATAAGAGGTATTTTCATCTGAACAAGTCACCTTACACTTCAACTATATATTTTTTTCTCAATTATGCCTTGGGCAGAATTCTGGATACTGAGGCAATTTGTGCAAAACTATCCTCAGGAGAAGACTAACCTTCTCCACAGTCACTGTTTTGCAGCACAGCAGTTTTCTGCTGTACCCAATAA
Source organism: Malurus melanocephalus (assembly GCF_030028575.1). Taxonomy (NCBI): domain Eukaryota; kingdom Metazoa; phylum Chordata; class Aves; order Passeriformes; family Maluridae; genus Malurus; species Malurus melanocephalus. The sequence continues at coordinate 2,297,698 of NW_026623327.1, read as the reverse complement.
TTATCCTTGTTAGCATGAGACACAGATACTATTTATAATGTTGCTTTTAGTTGAAAGACCCTGAAAAATTAACTGTACAACCGTATACTGTGAGTCTGTATGAGGCTGTGGGCATTTGAAGCAAGACTGATCTATAAAATTAGACATTGTCAGTAGAAAGAAATATATATTTACATAAATTCCTAATATAAGAAAATTACCTGTTTCCTGAGATGTCTGATTAATTGTTCCCTGGAAGTGATTTCCTTCCCTAGCTGGGCTTTGAGTCCAGGGTGAGTAACTCTAAGGCAATGTCTGACACTAAGCACACTAAATCCCTTCTGTTATTTTTACTCTCTCACCACTCTGCTAAGCAATAAATTGGTGACAGACAAATGTTGCTGCCCGTGGCAGAGATCGAGAATGATCTTCAAGGAAACTAGATGATCTCTAAGGTTCTTTTAAATCTGAACCATTCTGATTTTATGAAATTATTATATGCTGAAAATAGGACATTGTTATCAGAATTTGTTCCATATCTACTGTTTTTAAGTGCAAGAACAATACCAGAAATCTACCTTGTCATCTTTTAATCTTATTAAACAACACTGTAGCTTTAATTGTATTGAATTTACTCACACTAAGAATTGTAATTTTCTAAGAAAAATCAGAAAACCCTCATTCATAATCCTGAATATTGAACACTAGTCTCAAACAGAAAATATCACTCTGTCTCTTAATGGGAAATAATGATCACACCCTGTTGTGCCTCCACTAATTTGGCTAATTTGGAATCATGTCGTTTTTTCAGCTCTACTAAATGCATTTCCTGAAAGGAATCATGGCATTTTCTTTAAACCCCAGGAGGAAGTGAGTTAAGAAAGGCACCAGTAGAGCCTTTAGCCAGCAAAGTTCACAGTGAGGCAAAAATCACAGCAGGCCAAGTCTGAGCCCAAGCTTTTGTTGCAATCAGAATTGATGGGATTACTCTTTAGTACATCAAAATTGGTTATTTAAGTATTATTAGTGTTATATTTGGTTGGAGAAGCTACACTTTTATCCTTATCATCTCATAAGAATAACCTGAAATGGCCTGTTGTTGTACATAGCGATGTGTGACATAAGCAAGTGCAAAATGAGTGTAGCAGACTTCTGCAACTCCCACAATCTGAGTGATTACTGAATAATTGAACTATTAACATTAAAATAATAAGATGAATTTACAGAGACAATCAGCTTTTAACTCTTTATGTATTTTTTTAATTGCTTGACACAGTAATTGAAAATTTCTTTTTGGGGAAAAATCATTCAGGAACACATTTTTGCCCACTAAAATTTACTAAGTAATCAAAAAAAAAATCAATTTCCTCTCTCACTTTCCCCACTTTCTGCTTCTTATCACTAAAAAATCCATTCTTTATGATTTTTAATCACTTTGTGGGCTTACAGTTGACAACTCTATGTGAATCTACTCAAATCCAACTATAAAGATGTAGTCTCATAATAAATTAAAAGTGAGTGTTAATGAAATTTTTTCTTTTTTTTTCTTTTTTTTTTTTTTTTTTTTTTTTAAAATTTTTTATTGACTCAGAAATCCTAATTAGATATTGTGCCTCCTATATATCTGAGTTGAGGTTGTCAGGACATAAATATTTGCTATCTCACAGTATATTGATAGATATATCGCTATGTTCTAGTTTATTGTATCTTTCACATTTATGAGTTCAGTTTTATTTTGTTTTACTTGAAAACATAAAATCTATTTTTATTACCCTTTTATGTTGTAACTCACTAAGATCTTTCAAGAGCTTTGACAGGCTATTAATTTACATTATTATACACACCAATAATACAGGCTAATATTCTAATTGCTCAGTGATTGCTGGATTTAAACTGTATTTGTTTAAGACACATAGGTAATGAAAAATTGTTCTGAAAATTACCTCTGTGTGTGTTATTATAAGGATGTATTTCTCATGTTCTTGTCTTCCTGTTGCAGCTTTATTAAAATGTGAGTCTGAGCAATTTTCTTTCTTTTCTTTCCTCTAAGAGAACTTGTTATTCTACTTATGAAATATATTGAAAAAAACCCTCAATCACTGATAACAAAACCCACGACTGATTTAAAAAAAATGTTCTTCATTTCTCCTTGAAGCAATAACAAAATCAATTATTAGAAAATGTGACTTTTTTGTCAATCAAATATATATCATAAATAGCTGCTCTTGTTCTACAACTGAGAGAAGTAGAACATAGAAATAATAAGCCAATCCTCTCAGAAATGTCAAAGGAATGACTCAATTCAGCTGAACAGAGATATTTTATCAGGCTAACTGGTTGTTTTCTGAAGTTATTTGTACTGGAAACCAGAGACAAATAAATAAGCTTATCAAATTTAAAATAGAAAAAAATTAGATGGGATTTTGAGGTAAATCGAGGTTCTAAATTTAAAACTTTCAGATGGTAAAGGAGAAAGTCTCAAATGGTTCAAGTCTCTCTTGGTTCATTACCATCAATGCTGGTGTCAGTCAATACCCATTATGATAACCTGATTAGGAGAGATGTTTAATAATTTCTGCACCAAACTTCTAATTTCTGTAATGGCTATGTAAAATGCAAGCTCAGTGAATTAAAAAGTTCTATTCTGACAGCAGGTCCCCAGTTGTTTCTTGAGAAAGGGAGGAAAACATTTCTCTCTAATATTTTGCTAAGTGTTTAATCAAAGTAAAAAAAGAAGTTATATTCCAGAGGAATAACATCTTCAAAAAAAGTAACAGAAGTCAATAATACAGAAGGGAAGAATTTTGAAAATGTTTTCCAAGTAAGTTAATAAACCACAGCAATTTGTGAATTACTCTGGGAATGGGGATGGCATGGGAGAGATAAATGATTACAAACTGGGAACAAAAGAAAATAACCAGAGTACAGGAGTTATTCTAGCATCCCCTAAAAGATATAATTCCTTGAATTTCAGCCCAGGCACCCGAGACATGCAGAAGGACACCAAGTCTGCTGCCATGTGGGGTGAGAATCACTTACCTCCTGCAAGATGAACCTATAAAGGAAGTTTGTAAGAGAGGCACTCTATCACAAATTTTCCTTTTCTGTCAGTTGTGTCTGCAGCTTGTGACCAAATCTTTGTGCGTGGGGTTTTGGATTCCTCCACTGAAAGACTTTTCTGGGATGGCTGAAGATCAGGAGATTCTTCCTGTCTGAATTCATGGGCTACTGTAAGAACGGRTCTTGTGGGCATGAAAAAGTACAGGGAGCTCTTGGCTGTAGCTGAGAAACTCCCTCAAGTAAATGACACAGCCCTTGGTAAGCAGTTTTAATGGTTTCACCTGGAATTGCTAGAAATTATTGAAATTATAATATGAACCCAAATGAGCCACTATGAAGAAAATTATTTCCACCCCAGCTGAAACCAGAAGAAATCATTAACAGTAAGATAACTTTTAATGGTTAAGACTTTCAAAAGCCTTAGCTTCCAACATTTTTTTTGCTTTTGTCTGAAATGTTTAAGGACTCTATAGCATCACACATTTTGCTACTGCTGCAGGCACTTTTAGACTATGATCAAGCACAGTTTTATTTTAAAGGAGTTAAAACAACTCAGCCCTTGAAGTCTCACTTCATGAATAGAGTTTTCTAAATTTTATATAATTTTGTTGTCTGGATATTCCCGTTATTCTTTCTTCTCTGTTTAAAAAAGTTTCACACATGCATATCATAGCCACATACCTCATTTAACTTTCTGCTAAGTAGTTAAAATAGACTTGTAAATACATCTACAGGGAGACCATTTAATGCTACTCTTCTGACACTGTACTGGGACAGGAGCTAAATCCCTGCTGTGAAGACAGCAGGCAAATGTGCAATAGAGCTTCTCCATATCCTTAGTATACAGACATTTTTCTCCCCATTGAAGCATGTTCTGAAAAATGGAATTTTTTGTTTGGTTATACACAATTTTCTCAAGTGAGGCAGCTTATTTTGTATAATAAATATCCGTAATCAATATTTTCTCTTCTAATGCTTGATCTTAAGGTAACATTAATACCTCGATGACAAGAGAGCAAAGGTCTCATCTCTTTAAAACAACAAAAAAGTGCTTTTATTTTCTTCCAAGTCATAAATCATGCCTCACACCTGCAAGCTAACTATATTGGAAATAAATGCAAGATCCCACTTGAGAAAATATCATTAGCCAATTAATCTCTATTTAAGTCATATTTTGAAGCCTACCTGTGTTATTCTATCCAAACCATGGAATACAACAGCTAAGCATTTGGACCAAACTAACACTCATTCTAAATATTCTAAATATCTTAGAGAGGAAGAAAAGGGTCAGGAACTGATATTTTTTTTCTGCTGACCAGTGAAGGCACCCAAAGGAATGGCCTGAAGTTGTGTCAGGGGAGGTTTAGGTTGGATATCAGGCAAAGGTTTGTCCCCCAGAGGGTGTTTGGGCACTGGAACAGCTCCCCAGGACAATGGTCACAGCACCAAACCTGACAGAGCTCAAGAAGCATTTGGTCAATGCTCCCAGACACATAGTGTGACTTTTGAGGTGTCCTGTGCAGGGGCAGGGGTTGGTTTGGATGATCCTTGTGGATCCCTTCCAGCTCCGGATATTTCATGATTCCATTATTCTGTTGTAAACAATTTTAATATAATAAAACACACACCATATTTTAGAAAAGTATTTTACTTATCTTCTTTTTTGTTTAAACTCCTTTTGATACATGATACTCTAGGAACTGAATAACTACATTTGTGTAGCTGTAAACAATACTTCAGTGTCTCATTTGGCACCTCTTAAAAAAAAATTCCTGGTGCTTTTCAGGTTTTGCTTAATTCAWATCTATCTGCATAGTTAACAGCAAGTTTGCTTTGGTTTAGGATGCTGCTTATTGAACACCTGTGGGAAAATGCCTTGGGGGTAAAATTAGACAAAAATGGGAAGTTTCATTCACACTCTCACAGAACTTATAACAATATTGAAATAATAGGATGAAATGCAGTTGCTGCTCCCTGGGTGGGATGAGGTCAGCATGGCTGAGCTCCACAGCACCTGCTGAGGGAGACTGAATGGAGCATGGAGAGGAGTGGAGACATCACAGCCAGGCTGTCAAAATGCCTGTGAGAGAGTGAACTCAAGGGTACTTTGCAGCTGAAACCACAGAGCACCTAAAAAGCAAAAGAGGGAAAAGATTTCTTGCGGCTGAACCAGCAGCTGYGCTGAGATCACAAATGCACAGCTCAGATAAGAGTGACCTTACTCCACTGAACATGTTGTATGATTACAGTCACTCAAGCTCCACCTAAGTGCAAAAAAATAGTATAAAAGTAACTTAAAAAGGGGGTGAAGTTAGGGATAGAGTCCATCTTAGATTCTAATGACAGTTAATGGTCGGAATCTGTCTTCTCTCCCCCATGGGAAACCTAAGAAGTGTACACCATGCACATTGATTGATTAGCTGGAGACAGCTTTTGTTGGGAATTACAGCTTGTCCATACATTACATTGAATACATTTTTGCAGCCAGAAACTATCATAGGTAATCTGTGAACCTTAACCTGTCACAATTTTAGCTTATRTTGAGTGTTATTCCATWAAYTGTTAAGTGTGAGTCCTTCARGGGCACTAASAGYTGCTGGCACAGGGAWCATATTCACCTGTGCAGGCCTGGCAGGGGGTGTCTCTTATGCTGTTRGTGTGTGCCCTGTGTCTTTCCTGGSGTGCTGAAAGACCAATTAAAGGTGTGGAGACTCATGAAGAGGATCTTTCTGTTTGCATGTGACCCTGAACCAGTCAGCTGAACTGACCCAGCAGTATTGTCCAGCAAAGAGTCCCCAAAATGGGACTGACAGCCTGATTAGGCATGAGTGTCCCAGCTTTTATAGTCTCAGACTAATGAAACACAAAGTTTTGAGAAAACCACCCCTTTCACATGGTGTCATTTAAACTCTGCCAGTTGCCTCTCCTTAGCAGACTGGTTTGTCCATCCATGAATGGTGCTGCTGTGGATGCAGCAGCTCATTGCTGAGGATAAGTGACTGGAGTGACGTGCCCCACCTGGCCTGCTCAGCTGAAATCCCATTATTAAAAGTGCAGAGGCTAAACATCTCTGACATCAAAGTGTCAGCTTCAATGGCTCCAAAGGAACACAGCTTTAATATTTCATTTAAGGGTTTCATTCTAGTGGATGGTTTTGGTTCCTAAGTAAAACTGGAGAGGAGGCAAGGGATGGAAAGGGCATCCTGACTGAGTGAGCACAGAAGAGAGATATTAAATACCCTAAAGAAACATCACTGCTGAAGTTGTGCTCTTTACAAGGCATTCTTGCAATTAGACTGAAAGCTGACTAAGCAGTACTTCATGCTTTCTGCCACGTGTTTCCTTCACAGGCAAAGGAAGTTAAAAATCAAATAGAGTACACTCAGTTTTCCTTTAATATCTGAAGGGTTTTTAAAAATGCTAATGATGAAGCATTCAGATAAATGAGGAAATTCAGCACTGTAGGTTTTTTTGGTTTTTTTTTTTTTTTCCCAATTATCCCCTTTAGTAAAAGGGAAAATGTAATTCTCAATTAGATAAGAATTCCCCAGGTATGTAGAATAGCTGCCTGCAGAATCGGTTGGAAAATTTAAGTGACCTTCCCAAGGTGAACAAAAAGAGGAGCCTAATTTTTTCACCATTGTTGTTTAAAACCACTCCTGCAAGCCACTCTGATTTTGTGTGATTAAGCTACTGACAAATGACAATGATGATAAAAGAAGTGGCAAATCTTTCAAATATCTAAAGATGGATATTCAGGCACACATTTTTAAAAGATKTCTGTCATAGCAGCATTTTCCATGTCACTGTGCAGATGTTTAAATTCTTAACCTGAGATCCAAATTTTCTGTGGTAACTGAATAAGAACACTAATCCCATTCTGTTCAGAATTCCATTCCAAGGCACCTAAAATCTATCAATGCAGCCTCCAMTATAGGTGATTTCTGTCTGTGTATGATGTAGGATGGATGTAGCCATGATTTAGATAGCCATAGCAGTGCAGAACTGTGTCTGAACTCATAACCACTGCTGAGAGGCTGGGAGCAAAGATACATTAAAATTMTGTCCATAACAAAACACATTTTAAGGGAAATGGGAATTATCCAGAGCCTTAGAAATTCCTGTCATAACTTCTCATGAATATGAGTAATCACTTTAATCACAATTTCCCCTTCAACTCTGCTAGCACATGAAGGAATAGCAGAATAGATGTAGTTGTGTCATGTAAGTACAATTTCGAAGCTAATGACTGAAAAGTTACACTGATGCCCATCCAGATTTAATCTGTCAGGAAGACATATAAAATTTGAAAAGCAACTATTATTGTACAGTTTTGTTCCTAGAGTTTCTTTTCTCTGACATTTCTTTAAGAATACATTAAGCTGGATTTAAGAAGAAAGTATGGAGGAAAACCTCAGTGTTGACTCCTGTTAGCACTCACACACAGAAAGTCCAGACAKTACATAAGAAGGATTTTTAGAACTCAAAATTGGTTACAAACTTGAAAGCCCATCGCTTAGAGTGAGACTTCCCATTAGAAACATTAATAAAAGTGGGTGAAGGAAAACTAAGGAGAAAGAGCTGGGGCCATGTTCAAGCAATCATTTCCAGAGGTTGCTCTCAAACAGTTCATGCACATGGGATGAGTTCCCAGAGATRCAGAAATCTCTGTGGAAACAGAGGCTCTCTTTTTGTCCAACATCTCTGATGGATGTCAGAAAATAATGTATTGCACTGAACAAAAGAATAACTATGAGTTTTGGGAAGACAGCAATGACAAGAGCCAGCTGTGACCTCAGTGAGGGCTGCTCAAGGAAGCAGAGTCACGGAAGAAATCACCACCTCACTACATAAAAATTTAGACACATACAGAATATCCCAGTGTTTGCTGCTGACTTCCAGGGATGTAGAATATTTACTTGGACAGTGACAGCTGATGAATGTGATCATAGCAAAAGAAAATTATCACCTTTTATGTGGATGTACCACATCAGGGTGTGAAAATGAGTAACAAAGCCTTACRCAGAATCACAAATTCTGTCACTGCTCAGAAATGTGTTTTATTTCTTTGTTGCTGTAATGATGGCTCTCTGGAGGATGTTTCTTGACTTTTTTTATTTTTTTATTTTTTTTTTTTTTTAAATCATTGAAAATCGGTTTATACTGCTTATATGGTAGGATAATTTCCAATTTCCTAGATAATCTGATGGTGCATTTTGGAAAACAAGGAGCTTGTAAAAATGTGTAAGTATTTAATGGTTTTTGACACATTTCACTTTTAGATGTGGAAGTCCCGTGTCAGTTCTGCAGTTAAGTTTATTGATAAATAAGTTTTAGTGCTTGAAGAACACATTTCCATTAAAAATATAGAATAAAAATAATTCAAAAGCTAGTCTTTCTCACATTTCATAAAATTTAAACTAACCAAAAGATTCTTCCTACCTGCTTCAGTATCTTGTCTTCCATCTCTAAGATCTCAGTGACAACAGTGAACATTTTTAGATATAGAATATGAGAAAATGTATAATCAGAAAATAGCATAGTTTGTACTTCTTTGCTTTCTTTTGGGAAAAAAAAAAAAAAAAATTCTGTATGCTTCCTGTGAAAACTCGGTTGAAATCACAGTCACCCTTGCTTCCAGAGCAGKAAAAACCTTTCCTTCTTCCTCTTCACACTTTGAACATAATTTCTATTGTACCTCTTAATTACTCTCCTTCTAGTTTCAGGTGTCTATTTAAGGAGGACCMTTTAAGAAATAGTTGCCCTTTGTGCACATAAGAAGTGTGTTACACTGAGGTGAAARCATCTTAGAATTTAAATGTCACTAATCTTTTCTAAAATATATTGTTAAAAACCATTTTCTGCCTAAATGTATTTCCTAAACAACTAAAAAAGAAAGAGTTTAAATTTATAAAATTTTTAAGGGATGTAGATGTCACCAAGTTTCAGAAAATCTATAAAATCATCAATGTGATCAAAATCAGTAATTTTATGAGAAGTAATTTGATAGATTTTATTTCTATTTTTTTTTGCTATTATCATTTTCTTATTTATTTCTTTTGTTATTTTCATCAAGAACATGTTGAGACTGAAATCTGTGTTACCTACAAGCCAATAGAATGACAAACTGGTGTCACAATCCTCCAGTTTGCTGAACTTGAGTAGAGCAACATGGTACAAGTGAAAAGAATTGAGGAAATGCGTCAAAGCACCTCAGGAGTTTTTGTGTTCCATGTCCTACAATCCTGCTCAACAACTGACACTGCTGTGGCACCTGTGCTTGCTCACTGCCTGTTTCTAATCGTGGTCTGTTCAAGAGGAAAGGTTCTTTTATACCTTTGTCATCACATGGCTTAGAAATTTCATATTTCCTTGATCTGTTAGATGGTTTTGGAAAATATCTTCTGATYCCTCAGGGTAAGTTATTTAATTGTCACTGCAGACTATTTCTGTGTTCCTAAGGCTGGATACTGTAAGAGTTGTGTCTAAGTGACTCTTGAATTATTTAAGTTCAACACAGTTTAGGAGCATTTCAGTTTCAAGTGCTTTAGAGATGGGTAAAACACTGTGTTGCTTTCTATTTTAAAATCTTGAATACTTTTTATTCTCCCCATGTCTGAGTCAAAATGACTGAAAAAGGACAGAAAATCTAAAACTATAAGYAATTTACAGCACTTTGAAGCCATCAAGCGCACATGTCATGCTTACTTTTCAAACAGCAACTATCTGTCAAATTGACTGTGCAACCCGTGCCGGAGYTAGCTCTTCCTCCTTCCTGCAGAACGTCAGGAAAAGTGTGTCTTTTTGGAAAAAAAACTTCTTTAAACCGACTCTCTACACACCCACACAATACTATAAGAAAGTTTTGAGCAGGTCACCAGAGGCCTTCATTCCATGATGGCTCTGTGCTGCTGCTCCTTCTTGAGTAGAATGATTAACCCAACAGGGGAACATGGGAGCCAAGACTCTAGAATTTTATAAGCACTGTTGACACTGAAACTTGTAAGTCCATACAAGTTGAACTTTTGTTACTGAATTTGGTGGTGTCTGCTGGTCACTGACAATGACAAATCACATTTCAACCCAGCAAAATTATCCATCTTGTGCACTGCTTGTTTTTTATGGTTTTTTTTTTTGTTTGTTTGTTTGGTTTTTTTTACAATGTCTTGTGCAAATTAAGGCACAGAAGAATTTTATTCTTGTCATGCAGTAGGCAGGGTTTTGTCTGTCCAATATTCATCAATATAAAAGGAAGTTGCTTCCTTTTTTTTTTTCTTAATTTGATCAATAATTGCATGGTAGTGGCCTCCTGAAATCATCCTGTTTGTCTGTGATGTGGTCAGAAAGGTAGAAGAGACCGTCCTTTTAAAACTCAGCTTTGAGGGACAGGCATGGGATTTGTATGTGGAGATGTTAATGAGCTTTTATGAAATGTGTTAAAACTTTTTTTTTTTTTCCTGGCATATTTTTCACATTATACTTTCTATACCTCCTCACAGATCTCACTTTGCATTGTAGAGAAACAATAGGCCTTTCCACATACCTGATTTCTAGAAATATGTGTGTCTGGTGATAGAAGTGCTGCCATCTGTGATATCTTTCACATTTATCCATGCTCATAGATGCCCTMGTGGCCAGCTTCTGGCATAAACATCCTTACATAAGATTATATATCTTTATACATCCTTCAAGTGTAACTGATTTCAAAATGCTTTGTCTCTTTGCAGTGACCGATCTCAATCTGAATTCCCATTTTCTACCTTGTTTTTCCCCATCTCAGAATTAAACCTCATATGTAGCATGATTCAAGCAACATTGTCTTKGTGCACTTGGTTTCTTGGGCACATGAATACATGTGACTGTACTTCTGAGCCTTGGAGATGTGAGATGAAGGAACACTTTAGAAATTAAAGTTCTGATTTTGGGGTGCAGAGAAGATTCTGCATTTTGTAATTTAAAGTATTTATATAGTGTATATATATAGTTACAATTCTGCATCATAGAAATTGTGAGCTTCTGGATATTTGATATCTTTCATGCAGAAAGCACTCCACAGAAAAATGTTTTTTCAGAATTTTTGTGGCTGTTTCATTGATGTCCTTCATATTTTGGACTCACAGTGAAAATTTCATTATGTAAGTGAGTTAAAAATTCTTTTTTACTTCTTTGGTCTTCAAGTGCATGTAGTTTAGAGAACAACTAATCATAATTAAAAAAATCTATAAAAACAGGTTTCAAAATATGATGTCTAAGCCATGATCCCCTGATGAAGGAAAAAATGCCTGACTGAAAAAGGTAAGCCTTCTGAACCACCCATGAATTTACAGGGCTCCGCAGAAGGAGCCTTAGTTTTTTTCCAACGGAACTAAAATTTTAACCTTTAACTCAATTTAGCAAGACTTTTTTTCTCACATAAGTCTTTCTTCAATACACATATCAAGATACAAGACTGAGACTCCAAATTTGTACACAAGACCAGTGTGCTTTCAGTGGGAGGGAGGAATCACTCCATAATATTCCAGAGGCACATTTAGGAAGATCTAAAGTGCCACAAGCCATTATAACTTGGAGCTCTTTACACAGAAAATTGTTCCTCTGTGGGAAAGGATGACAGTGAGATAAGGGTGTCAGCTGAGGTCAGCAAGGCTATTCAGAAGACTGAGGTATCTTCAATGTCTTGATAAATTGGGTTCATAGCATTGTTTAATTTAAACCAACTACAGCAGAGAAATTTCCCTTAGGTACAACTGCAGAGCGATCTCACTTATGCAATCTGTTATATTGTGATATTCTCGTGGTTGCCAAGCAGCCAAGAATGAATGTAAAACTAAAAGCACCAGGAAACAAAACAAAACAAAACAAAACCAACAAACGAACAAAAAACAAATAAACCATGAAACAAAACAAAACACCGAAACAAACAAAACTAAAAAAAAACCCACAAACATAAAACCTCCCATACAAACAAACAAAAAATAAACCAAACAAAACAAACCACCAAAAGAAATTACTCCCCAAAATGACTTTTTTTCTTTTAATTTGAAATAAGATGGAAAAGCTRCACTAAGTACCAAAGAAGACATACTACCCTCCATCTTCAGTCAGATTCATCTCACTTCGTACGAAGCAGAGTGAAACTTATTTAGTTATATGAAATATTATTTAGATGCTTGATAAAAGCTTATTTTTTCTCCTTTTTAGTGAAATAAATGTTTTACAAATTTTTTTTTTTTTTTAATCTCAAATATGTTGACAATCCAACATTAGTCTTCCTCATGTTCTTCCTACATCTGACTTTTTCCTCAAAATGCAGCATTTAACAATATACTGGCCTGTTCCTATTTTCTTTCTGCTCTCTCAAGTYGTCTTTATTTTTTGCTCCTATAGAAAAACATATTCTGAAACAAAAAAAATATTGCTGTCATTTTGATACTTAAAAAAAAAGTAAAGTTCTTTTTATCTTGTCTTCAGTGTCTCACTCAAGGAGTTAGTTGATTTAGTCCTTTATTAAAATCCAAATTGAAATGAAAAATAGCAAAGTTCAAGTACATCTGCACAGCTTCCTATTACAATAATAGATTGTTTGAGAGTACCAACTACTGCTAGTGCTCTTGCTGAATCTGCTTATTTGGAGCCGAAAAAAACCCCATAAATGATATAATGATATGCTTTGAAAAACTGGTGTTAAGCCTTCAGGAACACAGAAAAAGGAATCAAGCTTCTGACAGGAAGGGTATGATATGACTGCTGTGATATAATAAGAACAAGTAATAATTTAATTTGAAGTGGTAAGATGTCACATAGCAGGGGTTTCTTGCTTTGTGTTCATTTGCTGTGAATTTATTCCATAGGAATACCAGAGAAATTCAGATTTCCAAAAACAGAGGGGTCCTACTTGGTGCTGTTTTCAACAAACCTTTTCACACCAGAGGTTGCTTTCTCCTCACTTGTCAGAGTGTAAATAAGAATATGTGCAGTGTTAGACCAGAGACAGTGCAGTTTGAATGTACTGTTGGAATGGATGGAATGAATGGAAAAAAAGTGTCTGCAGCTATAATAAAAGAAGAAATCTGATGAAGTGAAATTTTACAAGTCCCAGATTATTTACTAAAATGAGGTAAACTACTTCATTTTGTACACAACATTAAAACACGTTTACATATACATATGTATGTTTTATTTACACTGAGATTTTWCTGAACAGTGAATAATCTTAAAGCAATTTGTCCTCTGGAAATTGTTGCCCAGTTTATTGCTAATTAAATTAGATGTTAAGGTCAAGGTTCATTTTTTTTTTCCTGCTGCTTTCCCTGCTTCTTTTGATAGTGCCTCTACTTAAAAAACACTTTAGAAGTGACACTTTGTGATGAGAAGCTGTTCTTGCTTATTAACATAGAACCATTTACTTTCAAATTTCTTTTCTACCAACACAAGCTTCTAAAGCCTCTACTGTCCTTCTTGCCAAAACAAAATAAATTTGCAGAGTCAGACATTCAAATTATGCTTTTGTGCAATTAGGGATGTGCTGAGCATTTCAAAACAAAACCAAATCAGAGCCATCCGTATCCTGTGCCAAGACATTCAAAAACAATCTGCTTTTATAAAAAACAGATTTGAAAATACTCTTTCATGGAGAAAAAGCAATTACTTTCAAGAARCCAGTGAAATTTAGATTTCAATGTTTGCTGCTGAAATCTTTAGCAGTTAGTGTGTTACATTGCATGGCTTCAGTCACCTTCTGTTTACTGACACATACCACTGAACAAAGCCAGCCAGAAAATTCTCAGTGTTTTGTGCAAAACTAAGGTTGAAGTGGAAGAGATTCTTTAAATGTCTCTGTATGAAAAAAACAAATAAATTCTGTTCAGGAATTAGGCAGTGTAGAGAGGAGTGGATATTCTTCATCTTGGTGTTGGATTTTGGGTTTGCTTAGTTAGGTTTTTCTTTCAAATCCTGCAGTTTTTATTCCACAGATCTAGATAAATGTGGAGTCAATAAAAAACCTCTGCAGGCAGTAGAATTGTCACCTCTTAAACAGTATAGATGCATATTGCCAAAAGCTGGAAACATCTTTAACTGCCTGTTCTTTCTCTTTTAATTTCACCCARCAGAAGGAAGATTAAAAAGATACAGACATTGGCAGTAAGTACCATACTAACTCTAGAGACTTAAATTTAAAGTATAGCACAAYCCCAGCCTGTTAAAGATCCCTGCAGCAGGAAGCCAGCACAAACTTGACCCCCAGGAGACARAGCTGACTGGATAACAGAGAATGCTATAGACTGTGACCTCAGGACTGTAGTGAGGAAKTCTTTGTTTTCTTGACAAGGTAGTTCCTGTGTTCAATATGAGAACATTTCTTGTTTAGAAAATGTATCCATACAGAGTATCTTTAATAGTTCCTAGATGGTTCATAGGCTGGTGTGGCAAATAAGTGAGTTTCACACACACTAGTTTGGCTTCTATTTTCACTTATTTCAAGTARGATATTCTTAAATTTCAATCTTAGTTTTATTCTGCTTTTGATTTTGTAGCTCATTCTAGCCAATCTTCTTTGTGAGTCTGTTGTGTTACAGATGGCAGATACTTAAGCACAGAATCACAGAATCGMAGAACAATCTGAGTTGGAAGGGACACAGAAGGGTCCAAAATCTTAAGTGAATGGCCCATCCAGGGATCAAAACCATGACCTCAGGGTTGTTAACAYCAACACCCTGCTCTAACCAACATGCTCACAATTTGGGTGAGAAACAGCTCGATCAGAATGCCAGTCATGAGAACAAAGTCAGGGTTTGTCACATAGTTGGTGCCACAAACATACGTGGTTTAACTCCAGCTGGCAGCTCAGCTCTRCACAGACACTCGGGGTGRRGAGAGAATTGAAAGAGTAAAAGTGAGAAAACTCATGTGTTGAGATAAAGGCAGTTTGATGGGGRAAACAAAAGCTGCTCACACAAACAAAGCAAAACAAGGAATTCATTCATCACTTCCCAAGGGCAAACAGGGGTTCAGCCATTTTCAAGAGAACAGGGCTGTGATGCCGTGTGGTGGTGACTTGGGAGGACAAAAGTCATCTCCCTGATTCTCCCCACACTTCTTCCTTCAGTTTTATTGATATAAATAAAATATTGATACAACATGATTGATATTGATATGCTGAGCCTGATGCCACATATTATGGAATATCCCTTTGACCAGTTGGGCTCAGCTGTCCCAGTTGTGTCCCCTCCCATCTCTTGAGCACCTCCAGTCTAATTGCTGCTGGGGTGGGGTGAGAGGCAGAAAAGACCTTTGCTCTGTGCAAACACTGCTCAGTGATAACAAAACCATCCCTGTGTTATCAACACTGTTTCCATCACAAATCCAAAATAYRGCCCCACATCAGCTACTATGAAGAAAATTRACTTWATCCTGTGCAGAACCAGMATAGTGAAAGTTTCATAAAGCTGCATTTCCCTGAGCTGCAAGAAAACAACAGAACAACAAATGCTATCTCATTCACAAAGAAATACTCTCATATTGCTTAAGTTTTCTTGTGGTTCCATTACTAAGAGTAAATCTCAGTATGATCTTACTCTACATTCTGTCCTCCAATTAAAAAACTTATTTCTCTTACTTTGGTGTCTCTTTTAAAGAAAATAGCACCACAGACAATCCATAAGATACTTCTCTCTTTTCTTGGGAATCAGGAGAGAAGCAGGTTAACAGTTACTTGCTACATGTTTCAGCACATAATTCTCAATAAAATAGGACACTTGTGTAATTTGGTCTTTAAAAGGCCCCATTGCTGCACAACAGTCCAAAGAAACCTTGAGATGTTTTAATTAAGTAATTTTTATAGAATATCAGGGTTTGGAAGCAGGAAAACATTCAGAGAGGAAAGACACAATAAGTACTATTTCACAATCAATTAAGAGATACTCATCACATGAACAGATCTGCTAGATAAATTCCTTTACATAAACATGTCTAAGGGGTAGAAAAATACCCCTTGTTTAAAACCGTTTCCTTATTAATCCAATCTTTTTCCAAATTTGCATCAGAATTTCATAATTTGAGAGAAAACAACTTGTCTCAAGAMAATGCAAAAAAGCAGTCAAGTACAACAAAATATTTCTCCTACGAAGCCTCATTTTCTTGTATAACATATTCAATATTTCTATAGTTTCAGATCAATACAAGGGAAGATACAGCTACACGTTCACATAATTATCAATATGTTATTTCTGTGAATATGTGTCTGCTCAAGAGCTTAGGAATTTAAGGTGATCAGAGATTTTTAATTCCATTYCTATCCCAAAATAAGAAGTAGTTTCCTATGCTGAAATAATAACATTGTCAGTAGTACTTGTGGGATATGATATTAAACATTATCAGCATGTGGGTATAGCAAAATCCAATTTTAAAAAAGAAAGATTAAAGAAACAAATAAATAACTAAAAATGCATTGATTTTACAAAGTTTTATTTGATGCTGAGCAGCATTGAATAATAACAATATTAAGCAAGAGCTTGAAGCTACAATTTTTCCAAACCTTGCTTTGCAAAGATGTATACAGGCATGAGAAAAAAAGCACAGTGATCCTTAAAACCAAAAAGTCTTATTTACCACTCTGKTTCTACCTCACAGCGTTGTGTGAGTTTTTTGAAGTGCTAACTTCTAGCAAATTTCATCTTTATRAGAATGCTGACTTAAGAAAATATCCATGAAATGAAGAGAAAACATAAAGGGCACAGGAAACTTYTAATCACAGTTTTAAAGCTGAAGAATAAAAATTGTAACTTATGAATGGTACAAACTGCTTTTGTACAAACTTGGATATGAGCTTTGTTCCTTTGCATATTGACAAAACAGGCAAAAAATGCAACTGAAGATGTGTTGTACTGCTGTTATCCCCAGCTGCAGAGTTTATTGTTTTTCTTGGAAGTTAGGACTTCCACAGTGAAGTGACAATGATTGTATCTTGTCATCCTGGAGCATCAAGACTTTGTTTTACAGCAAGGGATCAGTCCTCAGCCCAATTTGTGTGAAAATAAGGAGAATATAAATAATTTATCAAGAACAGCTCATCCTGAAATTGCGATTCAAAAGCTGGCAGAGATTATCTTGGGTGCCTTCAAGCGACTGAGATTCACAATTGTGTATTTATGTATATGCAGGCTTCCAATTTCACCAAATACTCTCCTGTAGAGAACAGATTCCTGAACTCTGTTTTAAAACTGCTGCATCCTCAGGGGCTACCTCAGCCTTTAGGCTGCAGAAATCTTTGGCCTTTGGTATTTGAATAGAATGAAGTGAGGATCCTGTGATGATTGTCTCTTATTAGTTTTGCTGGGGTTGAAAAATATTTCATCTGCATCTTTGACTCCTTGCTTGAAACTGCTGGCAAAAAAAAACACAGAACAGAGTTGCATGCTTTGTATGAAATACTTAATCTGTTTATTTTTCATTTACCTAGTGTTTAACTCTTTGATAAATATTCCAATCAAATTCAAAGAGAGTGCTAAAATTTCTAAGAAAATAAAGTATATTGCATTTTTATTGTTGAAGTTCCAATTCACTGTGGTTATGCAAGTACTTTTAGCCCAACAATTCCAAATTGCTTTATTAAACAAATACATCATGAATCCRAAAAGGCATTTTTTCATTGCTAGTGAGCATATGCTTGGATTTTTTTACCCTCCAAATATAGACATTTTTGAATAACAGATTTCATAAAAGATAGTTTCCATACTTTCAGGGAAGAACACATCCCAATCTCCAGAAAGAATCCTTGATTATGRTATGGTGCTTTGATTCTCCTGGCCTCTGCAGTGCAGCATTTCCCTTTGTCTCAGACACCTGAAACTGATTCCCACTCTTAGACTCTGGCCAAGAAATATGCTGTGAAATCTGAATATTTATTAATATGCTTAGTACACCTTTCTGCGTCTTTCAGTAACAAACGTTTTGTTATTTTCCAGGTACTTTACAATACCACTTGAACTGGAGGAAAGAAATATGCAGCTAAAAATAAAAAAAATATTTCTGATGTCAGTAACAAAGATAATGACAGAAGATACAAGTGAAATGAGGCGCACAATCTATTTATACCAAGGCAAACTGGAGATTGTCTCTCCTTTTTATCTGACTGAATTGCTGTCCACTTCAGCCTGAAAGGTGGGCGTTGGACTTTAAGGTTTTGGTCTGTTCCTGGTCCTCCAGATACCCATTAATGCAGGTTTATTCAGATGCTTCTGTGGTGGGAAGCATCCTACACAGATTCTCCCAATATCCCATTTGGAAGCATACTTCAAATGGAAGTTATATCTAATAAGCACAGTTTTCAAAGGGAAGTTACATCTAATAAGAACAATTTCCACAGTCAGGCATATTCACTTCTCATTTCTTAAAGACTTTGAAAACAATTCTATAAATAAAAATAGACTATTGTCTTTTTCAGAACAACTGCTGGTGTGAATCTTCATTTCAGCATTTGTTTTTTTTTTTGCTAGTACCTCATTTCAAAGACAAAGAAGCTTTTCATTTTGTGCAAAGAAGTGTTTGTGTTACCTTTTGAAAGATCAAAAATCCACTGTATTGGGGTTTGCAAAGTATCATGTTTCCAGAGAAATAATATTCTGTCTATTACTCTTTGTGTGAAAATCATTACAGTTCATCCTGTTAAGAAACAGCTTCAAAAAAAAACCTTAAGGGTTATAGTCCACGTAAGGAATTTCATAATTAGACTGAACTGGTAAATTAAAATCTATTCAGGTGTGTTAAGATGGTGATAGATGTCATTCTACACATTAAATAAATGTTATACTTCGCAGTATTGGTGAGGCAGTAGGAGAAAAGAGACACAGGTGGGTATAGGAGATGGAGATKCCCTCTTTAAAAGGAGTTGCATGGAGAAGATGAATAGATAATGGGTACAAGTTATTCCTGGGAAGAATATGATTGGAMAAGAGGAGAATTCACAATAAGGACAATCAGACATTGGAATAATCTCCACTGGAAAATAAGTGGTGGATTCTCCCACACTGGATACTTTTCAGATTCACCTGGACATGGCACTGACCTTTTAGATTGTGCTTTTGCCAAGAAAGGTTAAACCAGATGATCTSTGAGGATATTCCTTCAAACCTCTAYTYTATGAGTATCAATCATTTACCCAAATCACTAATTTGCAAGAAATTTATTCTCTTAAAGAAAACAATTTTGTTTTTATCTTTTTTGCCTTTCTTGAATATTTATTTGATTCTCTTTGTTCTAGAATTGTCTACAGAAATGAGAAGAGTCAAATTCTAGAACTTTTAGTATCAAGCTTGTCTATTACTGATACATGTTTTTTT
>NW_026623327.1:2264793-2278170 GCF_030028575.1 Malurus melanocephalus | reverse complement strand
AAAAAAAAAAAAAAAAAAAAAAAAAAAAAAAAAAAAAAAAAAAAGAACCAACATGAGAAAACCTGCCAGGAAGCACAGAGTCAAATAAAGTATTGGATACTGCCAGTGTTTGACAAGCGTGGTTCTGCTTGAACCACGAATAATGAAGAAAGCTAGTTATAATGGATAATTAAAATATCCATTGTAAAGAGTAAAATTCAATGAAAATTTGCTTTGAGAAGGGCTCTTCAGTGAATAGAAGAGGAGGGCTTTAGTTGGGGTTTTTTTTGGTAGGATTGCCTTTTGGAGGATTTTCAATTGAATTATTTGGCAGAGGAGAGAGGGTTGTGGGTTTTGTTTGTTTGTTTGTTTCCCTATGAAATATCCTGGATGGCATATCCTGAGAGATTTTGAAGGGAAGGGAAGCTGAAGAGGGGCTCTTCACCAAGAACTGCAGTGTTAGAACAAAGAGTAATGGGTACAAATTTAAAGAGGGGATATTTAGGTTAGATATCAGAATGAAGAAAASTATTTAAATTAAATAAGGAAACAACAATTTTTTGAAGGAAAAAATAGAGAAAGAGTAAAAAGYGATAATAAATTTTTAAATATAGAACCAATGAAAAAAGCTTTATATAGCCATAATATTAAAAAAAAATAAACATGGTTAACTGAAAAAAATTACAATCACATTTCAATAGCATATTATATTCTTATTAATCTACAACTTTGAAATAAAGAAAAAAAATTACAGTAACRTTTAATAAATTTAATTATTCACTATCTCAGCTACCTCTGTAATGTGAGAGTCAGAATTTGATTTTTTATATTGATTTGATTAGAATTTCTATTAAGAAAATATCCCATTTTCATAGTTAAATCTGTAAAATCATTAAGAAACTTCTWAAAAATACTATTTTTCCAGACATTTCTTTAGCCTGCAATCTGAGGAAAAGAACTTTCTTAATACCTCTTCAGTTTTAGTAAAGTGGAAGAATGGAAATAATTTCAGCCACTATTGTGAAAATCTCCTATCACAGCTGAGAAATAGCCAGACCACTGTGCTACTCATTCTATATTTCAAAATGTTGGGTTTTTTTTCATAAATACCATTGAAAAATTTGTACTGGGGAAGGAAATATGATGTATTCATAATATGATGAATAATAATGATAGTTACATCAGAGATGTAGTTTTCAGATAAAGTTATTTATTACAACCACAAAGATCATGATGCCAAGTTCAAACCCTTAATTCTGTATTCATAAGTGAATGATTTATTTTGCACAAYTCAGTGATTCTGAAAGTATGGTTGAGTAATTTATTTATTCTGATTCCAAAATTCAGTTCACATATAACAGTGTCTATATGCAAATCTATAACARCATTTTTATGAAAAATTATCTGAAAATTATCTGAAGGTAGTGATTCAGTATGACAAAAATATTAATTATTTGGTCCTCCTGTGCTCTTATGCTTTCTATATCCTCTGAAATGTAGCATTACATTGCAATGTCCCTTTGAAATGCACAAGTCTCTCCCTTGGTATTCAAGATATTCAAAACAGAGAATGCATAACTGAAAATTAATCTACTCTGATTATGACACCTTTTGATTAGATTAATGGTATTATTTGTGGCCTGGAAGATCCATGCAGATATTTAAGTCACTTACTTAGAAATGAGATCAGAGATTTTAAAAATACGGTGCATGCAAAGCTGAGGGGAACATCTCTCTGAGCAACCTGAGCTAGTGAAAGGTGTCCTGCCCCTGGGAAGGGGAGGGGGAGGGAAAAAGATAGCATTTAAGGTCTCTTTTAACCCAAACCATTCAATGWKTCTATGATCTAATCCACTCAGACACACAGGTTTTAATTCTGGAGGAACAGGACTGGGAAAATGCAGTTTCTCCAGACAAAGCAAACGATAGCTGAAGCTATATAATAATTAAATATCCAGCTCTGTGTTTCCCCTGAAGGAGGGAGAATAATTCTCAGAGATTTTTAGTATGCTGGGGAAATGTAGCTGCAAAATAATCRAAAGCACACTAACCTGACCCATTTCACTAAAATAACTTTCTTAATAACTAACAAGAATAAAGCACGAAACAGACCTAATCCAAAAGAAGGGCTCTCCGAGGTGCCTCGTGCACTTGATTAGATTCTGCTTCAAACCTCACGTAGGGAGGATGATTTTTCACTGAATTTAAAATACTGAGACTATAACTGAYATTAGCAAATAATATTCACAGAAGACCAAGTCTTCTGTAGTTATCCAACTACTCACAGAAGACCCAGTCATCTGCTTTTGCTAGGTTATTGCTCTGCCACAATGGAAAATCTCAGTAAGGTTATGAAGAAWAGATGTAGCATAACATAATGGTGGCATCTTTTGTCTTTATTTGCAAAGTGAGGCCRTGCGTAGTGTGACTATAAATGACATATAATATTTAGCATTTTGAATAGAAAATATGAGAASGAGGGTGACAGGAGGAACTGAATAAAGAATCCACTAATCAGAGAATTGCAAAAGAGGAAATGCAAAGCTCTATTCAGTCCACTTCAAAGGTATATGAATATGCATTTTTCTATATTTACATGYGAGCTAGTGAAAATGTTTTATGACATATGTTTGGTGTATTTGGTGAAAACCAGACCATTTTTCATTTTGTTCTTTATTGTCTAATCCCTCAGGACAAAGAGGCCCTGCTTGATGCAGTTGTGTAAACACCTAATGGCCATCAATATCTGGATCCTCTTTTCTCTCTTGAGCTGATGGGAGATATTTCTATGCAATTTAATCTGTTTAAAGGATATTGTGTTTGCCATGATTACAAACTATTTTTGCTGCCACACTGTACTTTCAATATTGTTAAATTGATAGCAGTACATTCAAAGGAATATCCATTTAGGAGAACTGGTGACTGCAGATAAGATATTATCTATTGCAGCCTACCCTGAAATGCCACGATAGTGCCATGGCTTTAGATAATATCCKAAATGAGTATTTCTTGGATGTCCAATAAATTAGGCAGGGGGAATAAACGGAAAATGAGATAAAATGGGATAAAACCATAGATCTATGTAGAGAACATAATTGATTTTATTGACAAGGGAAAAAGGAGTAGCTTGCTAATGAAATATGTTAAAGGCACAAAGTAGGTGCATCCACACAAAAGAGGATTAGAATGTCATGCTGGAAGAACCTGATGATTTCATGGAAGGGAAAAAATAGACATGATAACATTTAGTAGTACAAAGTACCATATTACAGAGTTTAATAAGATTTCTGAATCCATGCTGAAAACCTCAACACAAATTATGGGAAGAGGAGCAGGGTTTGCATACTGAACACGGTATGGTGCAATCACAAAACACTTCTGAATGCAGGACTGACATTTTTCTGTCTACAAGGCATTTCTAAGTAAGAGAGGAGTGTTGATAGTTAAACAAGACCTCTACAGCATGATAGCATAAATGTATTACGGATCATCCACACTCAGCACAGATTGCCCCAGACCTAAACTTCAGCACTAATTGCAAAATTGTACAATATAAGAAAAGGTATTCTACCTTCCTGGACAGGGAGCAGAAGAATTTGGCTTTAGGAACACAGTGATACAGTGCTAGAGAAGGAGTGGAAATACAACTGTGGAAGCAGCTGTAGAAAAGAAAAGGAAAAGCTTGTAAAACCAAAGAGCAAAAAAAAAAAAAGAATGGCCATAAACCACCTTGAATTCATTCCAAATTAGAAAGAAGCTTCTAAGTAATAAAAAAGAAGGCTCTGATAGAATCTTTAAAAGTAGCAATGGGGCAAATATTTACAAACTGGTCCTCCTAAATAATAATTAAAATTTGAAAATCATTCTCTAATTTTATTGATTTTCACAAAAAGGGGTAGGAAAAATAGTCTCAAGTTTCCTCTTGACTACCAAAATAYAGATTCTGCGCTTTTATGCTCTCTACAATTTATTTTTCTGTGTTATATCAAGTGTCCATTTAAGGGGGGAAAAAGACTAAAGTAAATGCTTAAAATTATGCAGCCTAAAATTATTTATAGAACATATTTTTAATCATCTGTCCATCAACTGAATATCTGCTTAAGAATAGCACAACAAGAGAGTTCTTGAGAATGCTGTTTCAAACTTCRGTTTTTATGAGATTTCTTTTGCCATATCAGCTGATTTCAACTGAGACTTTTCTTCCAGCTCCAAGAATATTGTGATATTCTTCAGATCAATTACCAAAAGACACCCATACATTGATTTTACTGATTTTAGTGCTTTTTAGGAGCTTATTCCTAACAATCTGGGTTTCCCATATAATGATGTAGCAGAGATMCAGTCTTTCTCTTAAAGGTATTTATACCACCATTACTCCCCAACAAAACCCTGAAATATTACAGAGTTGATAAAAGATGGAAGAATTTTCATGGTTGTCTATTCCACCTATTAAAAAATATTTCAAAACCTTTTTTTTTTTTAAACAAAACAATGCTTCAAGGAGATAAGAAAGCATCTTACAAAAATGTCATGACTTGGCAGATTTACCTATCTCAGATAGGGAACTTGTCTCCAATGACCAGATATTCATCCTGTCCATACAAAAAGGATTTTAGTATATATATTTCAGCCAACTTTTGCAAAAGCAAACAAAATTTATGGTTATGAAGCTTTCTTTGAATGTTTATTATTACATTATTAGTTCTTCCAGACATTTTTTTCTGACATATCTGCAAATAAAAAAGGATTTAGGTATTTTCTTTTCTGAACTTTCAAACTGCTATTTCCCAGGAGCTTGGTGATAATTTATAAATGGCAACACCTTAAAGGTAGAAGGTAATTTCCCCTAAGAACCAGCTAATTTATAGCTTTCTACACACGAATGACCCTTGCAATTTGCCAGTTGCTTCATTAAATCTTTTACACCTGCTCCTTCCATCTCATGAGAACAAATAAATAGAAGGAGCAATTCGCTCCCACTACATTCGCTCCTGAAGGTATTGGGGGAAAAAAGGCTACCACAGTACTTTCTGCCATAAAGTGTAACTAATTCCGTAAATGTGAGTGAAACACAATTGAAAGTAGCATGGCAGATAGATTGAAATTACCAGTGGGTCACTGACATGGAGAGGAAAATCTGAATTGTTCCCTGGTGTAATGCTACTGGAATTGATTTACACCAGGGATGCATTTGGCATGAAGACTTTGAAAGCACATTTTTGAAAAGGAAGTTCTATTTGCACTGTGGGGTTTCCATTCTCATTTTATACGTTCCCATAAGTCACTTCAAGTAGCACAGAGAATCTATTTCAAAAAATAAAGATGTACAAATGTTCTTTCAGTTTCTTCCTCATGAAGCCGAAGAAAAAGCTACATTTCACATAAAATAACAGAGTGACTTGAAGGAAGTTTGGGGTTTGAGAAATAAGCACCTTTTAACCCATTTCCCTGATTAAACATGGTGAATCAGAGAGTAACAATTATTTGAGATAACAATAAGTTTGTTTTATTGGCTTTTTATAATTATTCATAATAAAATGAATAAAATGAAATTTATTATGTGAACTATTGAGTCCTTTTTAGATTCAAAGAGTAAAACCATACATAAATCATTAAAAGCACATTAAAACATTTTCTTTAAAGCAAGAGCATATATCCTGCATTTTTCAGATATAATGAGTAGGCTTTTAGAAGAAACTGACTTTAAGTGYTTCATAAGTTTCTGCTCTTCAAGAGGTGGATTTCTAAAATCATGTGTTAGCATCTTCTACCAGCTCCATGTTTGTACTGTTCTTTACCACGTTACCCTTTTTTCTATAATTCACACTTCTCTTTTTCAGAAGGGCACCATAGTATATCAATATAGCACTGATGTTTCTTTAAGAGACAGGTTTTTTTTTTTTCCTAAACAGAATTCTTCTTTATCTGATGGGATCTGTTTTTTTCCCCATAKGAACAGGCCTCAGTAACACATTAGGAGAAAAAWWTTTTTTTTTTTTACAACYKAGAAAAAAGACTACTAGTGGAATTCTATTTACCTGAAAAAAAAACAACTTTTTAAGAAGTTATTTAGCTTTCTTATAATTTTTCTATGCTTTAATGAGGACATTGTATCAAAATATTCAATAATTGCAACTCAGAATTAGGATAGTTATGATCCCTGATAGAAAAGTCCTGGAAACCTAGTACAAACTTTCAGTTACAAGCAGGAGACAAAAAAAAAAAAAAATCTAATTTTTCATATTGAAAGGATTAGAATCCTCAGGAAATACATGAGTCAAAGTGTTTAAAAATATTTTTGATTCTATCTCAACAAGATACAATTTTATATTTTCGCTGTACATCTGTGCTGCAGATCAAGTACCAGATACATAACAAGTCTAAAGTAACAGTTTGGAGAGGATTTATTATTCTACTAGCAAAGCATGTGGCAAAACCCCCCTTGAATATTAATCAATATTGTTAAAAAGTAGCATTTTATATTAGTTGACTATTCTCTGTTAATAATAATAWTAAACTGATTCAAAAGAGTAGGGAAATCTTATTGGTTTGATYGTGAAACTTTCAGAAAACATTGCCAGATACATTTCCCTGTCTCTGTCATAGCAAATCACCTTTCAGAAGTTCTTGTCAGACTCTTGCAGGTGTTATTCAGAGCCCAATGGTAACGATGTTGGAGCAGCAGTGAAGGCTGCCTGCTTGTCTTCATCACAGCTGCTCTGCTGGAGGCTCCTTCCCTGATCCCAGCACTGCCTCSCCCACCAGAAGATATGCAGCCTTGGAGGAGGGCAGATGTTGTTTGCAGAGCTCCCTAATAATGATAAAATACAGATAATATCTGCTCCAGTCAAATCTGCCTGCAAGAAATATTTCCCTCTGGTGTGGAACAGCTCAACCCCTGGCCCTTTCCTGCTCAGCAGCCACAGCTGGCGCCTGGCGTGACGAGGAGCCCAAGCTCATGGACCATACGAACTCCCTCTGCCAGTGGGTTCCTGAGAAGAGAATCTGCCACAAACCCTGATCTAAATCAAACCCATTATTTTGAACCGCTGCTGCATAGCTCTGATGGTCTTTCTTGAAATATAGTAAAATGAAGCCTTTATGTTCTCCCCCAGRTTGCAATATTCACAAATTATCCCAAGTCCAGCTTTGCTTAGGTGACTGTTTTCTCTGCAGAAATAAGCCTTTTCCAATAAAATTTCCAACAATAGCTCTTCTTAAGCCTGGTCATATTTTTCTCTAAATATAAAAAAGACTAATTAGTCTTAGCAAGCTACATTTCTAGGTTTCTCAGTAACATTAAAACAAAATTGAGTGTATGATATACTTTTGCTCACTCTCAAAGTCCGACTAAATACTTAACTTGGGAGAGCATGTTTTTTAACTAAGCTAACCACAAAGTAGAGACATTCCTTATTTAAAAAGTTGTGCTGGATTAAAAACAGAAACATTGTTGCTAKAAAGGGATTTTATTCTCTTTGATTTATAAAACAATTTCCTAAAAGGTTTTTTAAATMATGTGACTCTCTCTATAACAATGAATTACAGTTTAATTGAGGAGGAATGCCAGTGATAGGAGACTCAGTTCACACTTTAAAAGGTTTATATTGTTTGTTCCAACTTCAGGCGCCTAAAGGAGTTGGCAATGTTTTATTTTGTTTTCTGTCACCCACCAGACCTCCTCCCGAGGGAGATTTTATATCTGCAATGATCAGTACAAGGAAGGAGCTTTACTTACCTGCCAATGACATTTATTTTCCCAGCTGGCTGGAGACTGCAGAGTTTGGCTGCTGAGGTCAGGTGCCTAAATTGGTGGGAAAGAAAGAAAATACTGTTAGTTGTGATAGTCTTAGGCTGGAATTGACTCTCTGCTGAAGCYTGAATTTTAAGAGAAATGGGAATTACAAGAGGGCCACCACAGGTTTTCAAAAGATAACATTTCAACCACAGAAMAGAGGTGTTGTAGTTGAGGGAATGYATTGCCAAGAGCCTGYGTTTTTATAGAATGGTCATTTAAAKAAAAGAATTTCAAACAACTGGGTGGACTATGATGAAGTATCTGATAATTAATTGATGAGACCATAGTTAAAAAACATCAATAGAATAACCTCTGCCAGAACATGAAAGGCACCAAAATGTGTGATCATCTTGTCAGAAAAATAWCTTGATGGACTTTTTCAGAAACCCCTTATGCTCCTAACTTTATAGACATCTATCACCATTCAGGAAGGCTGTAAGATATACCCCACTGAGATTTTCATTAAAGTATTTTTTTTTGTGTGTCCATTAAGGCCCTGAAATCTGATACCAAAGACCTGTAACAAAAGCAATAGGGCCTGTCACAGTCAGGGTTAGMTCAGAAAAATAACCTATTTCAGAAAGAATGTGAGAGGAGAACAAATACCCAACTAAATACTTTTCAAAGGCTTCACTTCACAAATTAAGAGAAACTTGAAAAAACCCTATAAGGTAAGTAAAAAGAGAGAAATGAGGTAAGCCTTTACAGAGATAAGCTTATTGACRTTCTAACCACCATGTCAATCAGACATGATTTTATAAAATGTAAAAAATATTTGTCCTGCCACAAAAAGAATATTCTAGTGGTGAGGAGAATGAATTTTCTGAATTAAAATTAGTTTTTCAATCCTTAACAYATAATTCAAATGTTCTTAGAGATAACTATGTGTTATGCAGATACTTGTATAGATCCAGCATATGACTTGATTTCATTTCAGTGACAACTCTCTGGAGAAACAACATGTTTCAGCTTATGAGGTCTTAAAAAAGTGGTTCACAGTAGGAGATCCATGTAGCAGATGGCTTTCAAAAGGGCGAGATAAATCCAAATAACTTTTATATCACTCGATATTTTAACCAATGAGACCATAAAATGGAAATAGAAATTAACTTTTATGTAGTTGGTTAATTTTCTACTGATACCATGCTCTTCCGTAAATTTCACGCATCACTCAAAAAGACTCTGTTTGTGTCTTAACTGGATAGGTTTCAAAGCACTTTCAAAGATTTTTAAGTCTTAATTTTTAATGCATGTTTTCTCTTAATGCAATTCAAAATTATATAAAATCAATCAGCCTTTTAGTATTATCAGATCTAATTACCTTTAATTATGCTTGTTGCAATCATTACTAAATTTAGCTCACTAATGTAAGTAAAAGTGAACTRTGATATCTTGTCAATCTTACAATATCAGTCATAACATAGATATGTGTGAAGCCACTAGAAATGGTTAAAATATGCTCAGGGTGGAGGGATTTTATTTCAATTCCTTTTGAACTTCATTGCAACAAAACAAACAGAATGTCTTGAGGATATAATTCTGTCATCTCCACCTATTTTTTTGGTCTATTTCCAGATGGAATAACTCAAAACAGACAGACCTTTATTACATTTTGTTTATGAATGTAAAACTATATACACATATGCAGTCCCACAGACACACTCACAAATGTATACTCTGATTCAATCAGGTTTGAAACCAAATTTCTCTTCACAAAGTCTATTTTCTTAGCCTTCTCAGCTAAGAGAGAAAAAATTCTGTACTATAAGAAAAATCCTTTGTGCCTACTTTATTCATAAGGATATTTTTATGCAGTTCATACAACTACTTTTATGAGTATGTTATGCCTTTGTGTTTCTGCAAAGCTCCGATATGCTAGGAATCGTCTGCATGATATTTCTGATGTCCAGCMATAAATCCCCATAGATTTCTTTAAAAATTCTGTCTAAAGGAATGATGTGATTGATGGAACTCCTAGTAAAGTGTGGTACTACCTCTTTTTTACTTTAAGTAAAGAAATTATTTTTTTTTCTGCTTAAATATCTTTATTAGTGTGTTTGCTTTCACAGGGTGTCTGGGATTTATATATTTTTCTTCAGTGCCTTATATTATTCAAACATTTGAATATATAGTGCTTTAATATAAAAAAAAAAAACAACTTAATAGAGATGTAATCCAATGCAAAACACATGAAATAAGTCACAATTTATATATTCATAAATGCAAATCTGTTGAATTTGTTAGCTAAATTACACAGAAAATTCATTACTTCAGCATGTAACATCTTAATTAGATTTAGCAATTGTCAGGGTAGGTATTTCTTACCTCTAGGAGGACTAAAATGACTCTAAAATTGTTGGATTGTGTTATTGTGTACACAATATGACAGACATAGAGGCTAAAGTTGTATTTTCTTCCCAGAGTAAGCAACACGCAAGAAATTTTTGATTCCTAGTGATTCCTAGTGATTCCTTTTTATATTTTAAAGAACAATGTAATTATGTACATTGTTGCTTTAATATTTGGGTACTCCAGAACAGAAGTATCTATGAATACTCATGAACTGCTAATGCCAATTACCAGTTGGAAAACATGACAAATTATTGTAGRGTTTTGCTGTAGTTTGGAACTTATTAAACAGAAGTTAAATCGGGAGAGTAACACAAATTTGTCTAGGTCCTCCTACTTCTTTCATTTTTAATATGAGAAACCAACKCACTGATATTCAGAGTTCCTGAACTCCTGATATTCAGAATTCTTATCAGGTTTGTTCAGGCACATTGCCTTTGAAGACAAGACATTATCTCAAGAWGGCAAAAAGACAGAATTACTGGGAGCTTGGAAGGCCTACATGAACTTTTGYCACACAGACAAAAACCATACAAGTGTCACAGCAGCAGTTATCGGTCGGATTTCTGAAAGATTCGAACATCCGAAAAACAAGTGGAAGAATAAATGAGTTAAAGTTTAATTACTACATAATAGAAAGATTTTTTTTCTTGGTTTGATTACATAATCACTTCAGTCTTGATTAGATTTTTGTATAGATATTGTACTGTATTAATCAGAATGAGACTGTTTAGAAAAGAATTAGAGTTTGTTAATTTTACAAATTAGATATACTTCATAATTTAAWATGCATAAGGATCATCATGAAATGATCGTATACTGAAACTCTTGAAAACAGAGGATTACAAGATTAATAATTTTAAGGGTTTATAGAAGATATTTGAGAGAGCTAATACAAACGGAATATTTCACTGAACTGGAGGAGAGAAGGGAGTTTTGGTGCATATGTGACTTTGTACAAGTCTGTTGCAGTGGGACAGTGATACCCTTAAAAACTTCAGTTTAATATCAATCTTATCTGCATAATTGATTATTTACAGAAATAAAACATATATCAATTATAAGTAAGAGTACCACAAAAAGAAGAAAATATTTTGTATACAAACGTCCAATGTCCAAACATAATGTACAACTTTTGCTGCTGTTTCAAAGCTTTTCTCTTATTACAGAAAGATTTCTTATTGCAGCTTTCATAATACTAACTGTATTTAAAGACTGGTACTTTCTGTCTGGCAAAAAAAAAAAAAAAAAAAAAATACAAACAAAAAAAAAAAAAAAAAACAAAAAACGTGGCTACATTGAGAGAGAGTTTCTTGTAGGAATTTACTCAAGCTTTTATTCTTGCCCATAAACCCTGAGCAAAGGGATCCTTCCTTTGACAGTTTTATTTAAGTTTTTGCATAGCCTCTAAAACAATCAGTCAAAGATGCCTTTTGCTGTCCTTTGAAATGGAAAATTGGATRTAAAACCACCTATTAACCTTTACAAACAAAAGAAAGGTTGTGGTTATTGCTGCTTATTTTCCTGTTCTTTCACAAAAGGTACTGAAATGTRATCTTGGGGTAATCATTCTCTGAGGAGCAGATTCAGAATTTATTGTCCTTCCATTGAAAACAAAAGGTTTGTCGACTTATTGGGAAAAAAATGTCATAACATTTCTTAAGAGATGAGCCTGCTGCCAGTTTTATGTAAAACCAAACCTCTGACATTAAAATCCATCTTGAGAAATTGATTGGAAGTAACCAGTTTTAGGCAAACATAGATTCAAAAAATTA
Organism: Malurus melanocephalus; assembly: GCF_030028575.1. Classification (NCBI taxonomy): domain Eukaryota; kingdom Metazoa; phylum Chordata; class Aves; order Passeriformes; family Maluridae; genus Malurus; species Malurus melanocephalus. Next base: position 2,266,269 of record NW_026623327.1, on the reverse strand, counting down.
CTGCACTGATTAGAGATATTAGAACTATTGGTAAAAAGACAATTGTTAGAAGTGCTAACACCAATCTATGTTTGCCCCCGGTGGAGCATTCACTTGTGGCTAACCCAGTTCACAGATGRAATTCAAGTCTTGAGGATGACTGCATTGTCTTTTTAAGAGTTTGAACATGATGTTTGCTACCATGAATGTTATTACAGTGGGACATGGAGCTGTTGGAGCAAGCCCAGAGGACGACAGCAAAGATGATCAGAGCATGGAGCAGCTCTGCTCTGAGGAAAATCTGAGAGAACTGGAATTGTTGAGGCAGGAAAAGGGAATGGTGTTGGGGCAACTACATTGCATCTTTCCAGTGCCTGAAGGGAGACTACAAGAAGGTGTCTGCAGTGACAGAACAAGGGGGAATGGCTGAAAAACGACAGAGAGCAGGTTTAGATTTGACATTAGGGAAAAAAAAAATCTTCCCTGTAAGGGTTGTGAGGCCCTGGCACAGGTTCTACAGAGGAGCTGTGGCTGCCCCATCCCTGGAAGTGTTCAAGGCCAGGTTGGATGGGGCTCTGAGCACCCTGGGATAGTGGAAGGTGTCCCTGCCCATGGCAAGGGGATGGAACTGGGTAATCTTTAAGGTTCCTTCCAACCCAGGCCATTCTATGATATCTATCACTATGATATCTCGAAAGATCAGTGTAGAAACTCAGAGTCATAAAATAGAAGACAGACTTCCATGTACAATTTTTCATGGAAAGAAAAAGCAAAACTGGGGCTAGAGGATAAAAAAGAGGCCAAGGTAAAAATAAATACAAACATTAATGAAAATTCAAGAGCTTCAGTTTTAATGAGTAAAATGCACAGTGTAGTAAAAAGTGACAGCAAATATTGTGATATTAGGATATGAATACATAATATTTCCTTTTTCTTGTATGCATACATGAAAGGGGGAAACCGAACAATCTGATAAGATACAAATTGTTATCAGCAAATCATATAATATGACAAAACTTAAAAAAAAAGATTCAATAAGAAGAATATAAATTGTGTCATGTGAAACATTTACAATTTAAAACACTACAGAAGTGAGCCTAAGGGCCACGTGGGGTTAAGTTACTCATTAAAGCAAGCAGAGGAAGATAACCCTGCTGTAAGTCTCCATTCAGTAACTGAGGCCCTCTCACAGAATTATTTAGCCAGAAAAAATTACCACTATTTTCTGTAGRTATTTTTAATAAAAATAAAAACACTTATAATAGTGTACCTTGCATAGCTAAAGGAGAAATGCAAACAGTAGATTGGATACAGAAGTTTGTACTTAGAGTATGCAAGAGAATAAGGGAATCTTCACTATTGGAGTAGAAATAAACTCACATAAGCTTATGAATATTTATTRCATCCACAGTTYTACTTATCTTGACCAAATAAGCAAAGTGGAACATGCTGATGAATTGTGAGGGAATGTCCCAGTAGCTTGCCCTAAGTTTCTGG
>NW_026623327.1:2254399-2264646 GCF_030028575.1 Malurus melanocephalus | reverse complement strand
TTTTCTTCTCACTCCCAGGGGTTGCCTTGGATTTCTTTTTGCATTTTCCCATCTTCACTTTCTTCCTCCCCCTGCTCCCAGGGAAGAGAAGAGAACTGCCACACAGATCCCCAGAATCCCGGGGGATTTTTTGTCCAGCTAGGACTGCCCAGGGCTGTCAGCCCCTTCCCCACTGCGACTCACCACAGCCCAGCAGCTGCCCCTGGCAGAGGCAAAACTCTATTTTCAGGTCTATGAACTGCTCTGAGTTAAGGTTMTAAGCTGGTTTGAGGCATAAATTGGTTTGTATATCACCTTTCAACTAACATATATCAAAGTTCATACAGAATTGAAATGTATTTGCATTGTTTGCCTGTATGTGGCTTTATAAGATTTTAAATTSTCTCAGAATAGGAAATCTAATTATTTAGCCTTCTTTAGGGGAATAAAATTACATGTAAGAGAATGCAATGATGTTCTAGCTCCTAGAATATTTTTTGTTTGTTTGTTTGTTTGGGCATTGTGTCTTGAACTGCTAATAAATTAGTTGCCCATTGTTCCATGATGATAATAGGGGAAGTCAGCTCAGGTTGTGTTAACAGGAACCTAAAYAATACTAGGGAGACAAATTGAGTAACACTGATTTGGCATCAAAACGTGGGCCAAACAAGATCTCCAAGAGTTTAGCTCTTTTCTAACAGCAAACATAGAATTTAAAGGGTCGGTAATTGTGGTTTTGTATGTGCACAGCATCTGATATGAACCTACTTAGCATGTCAACTTGTATCATCATCTGTTGTTAATTTTTCTGTCAGAACTCTGGAATGTAAACATAGCTAATGCTCAAAATTTGCAATTTCAGGGAAAATCTGAAGTCTGATGTATATAAATATAAACACAGGCAACAGTAATACAGCAAATAAAATTCCTGGAAATATTACTGGTTTAATATACTTGCACTGAAATTATGTTACTGTGATTTTAAAATTAAGAAGAAAGATCTTTGTCAGCAGCAATATWCAGAGTGTCTCACAGAGAGGCTTTTGATTTGGCAGGAGACAAATGGACATGAGGATTGTAGCTCTTACTGATCCAAGACAAAGATTTCTGGCTGCAGGCAGAGCAGTCCATTGGTAATTTCACACCACACTGTGTTTACACATAAATTTCCAGCTTTGCCTCCTTTGACTGTTTTATGAGAATTCTTCCATGTTCTAGCTCACAAATATACATCAAACCAATACACTGAAAAGAGGCAGACTACGCAAACTGATTCTGATATTGCCTTTTATTGCKCTGAAGAATAGACACAAATCGTGCAAACCCAGGGACTCTTGAAGCTYCCACCATCAGCCAGATGGCTGCACTGCTATTATTCACTCATCTCTCCTAAAGCACGTGTGATCTCAGAGGCTCAGAGATTCAATCATCATTCAGGAAATTGTGAATGCCTTGTGGGTGTTTATGAGGGTTTTTTGCAGTCTCCCCAAAACAGCTCTAATTTTAATCCAGGCATATGTCAAATCTAAGTAGTAAATTAAATAGTGAAATAGTAATAAGAAAAAAATATTTGGGCCATCCCAAATGAATCAGAACCTAAATAAACTCAGTATTACATGCTTCTCATGTTTGAGGACGAACACATGTCTGTGTAAAGGGTGTTATCTTTAAGCCTCCTCTCAAAACTAAATTCATGTGTCTTGAAGAGAGATGCACCACTACCTGCAATAAAAAAGTATTTCTAACGGGGAAAAAAAGAAAATTTAAATCATCAATGACAACATCATGATGTTTTGTATATCTGATAGGAAGCTGCATTCTGGACTGATAGATCGGCCTGGACTGCATTTATTTCATTTTGGGTTTCTCTGCCTCTGAACCTGTTTCTGAAGGGACTGYCAGCATCTGTCCCTGCATTCAGACCCCCCGTTATCCCCAATAAGTGGGAGGAGGAAGGTTCACACACAGGGATTACAGACACAGAGCTCACCCACGATGATGCTGCGAGAACCCAAATTTATTCAACAGCTCCACCACGTGGTTCTGCAGCAGCAGACTAAAACTCACCCGTAAAAATGATTGAATGGCGAAAAAACCACGTTTGTGTTTTCAAACTGATGTCTTACTAACAGAGCAATCGAAGCTACTGCATGTGAGTTGTTAATTTTAAAGGAAAAGTAATGCCAATGTCTCCACAGCAATATGTTGGCTGTTATAAATTTTCAGTAATTACTCACMCATCTTGGAGACTTAGTAATCCTGAACTTCCAATAAACAATATATCTTTTTAAAGGTTTCAGGACATTAAAGAGAAGGGTTCATAAAGTACTCTGAAAAAATTTTAGGAATAAATTCATCATCACCAATCCATTACCTCTAGGCCACTTCTTTTTATTACAATTATATAGGAGAGTATTAAGAACAATGTTTTTCTTAAACAATGGCCCATACTGCAGAAGTGCTTTTTTTTCAAGTCACAGTATATTTGCTGGTACTGTTTTAAATTACTTTTTTAACATCCTAAGATAACAATCACTACTAAATATTAAGTACGTATCTACGAAAATAGAATTATTTTTAARATAATGGGAAGACCTATTACATTTTGCACAGACCACAATCCACATGGGAATATAATAGGATCACAGAATGACCTGTATACTGGATAGRAAGGAACCTTAAAGATCATCTCATTCCAACACCTTCCACTAGACCAGGCTGCTCAGAGCCCCATCCAGCCCGGCTTTGAACATTTCCAGGGATGGGGCAGCCACAGCTCCTCTGGGCAACCTGTGCCAGTGCCTCATCACCCTCAATGGGAGGAATTCCTTCCTAATATCTGATGTAAGCCTACTGTCTGTCAGGTTGAAGCCATTCCTCATCCTGCCCCTCCAGGCCCTTGTAAATAGTCTCTCTCCATCGTTCCTGTGGGCTCCCTTCAGGCACTGGAAGGCCACAATCAGGTCACCCCAGTCTTCTCTGTTCCAGGGTGAACAATCCCAGCTGTCCCAGCCTTTCCTCCCAGCAGAGCTGCTCCATCCCTCTGATCCCCTGGGTGCCTCCTCTGGGCTGGCTGCAGCAGCTCCATGTCCTTGCTGTGCTGGGAGCCCAGGGCTGGATGCAGCACTGCAGGTGGGGTTTAGGACAGCAGCAGCAAYGCCATCTCTTGAGGATATGGAAGTGAAACAGGAGATCCAGTGTAGCAGCAATGTCTGGAATAAAAGCCACTGAGGGTTTTACATAAACAAAGGTGCCCTTTGCAGTACATCCTGTGCTATTTGATAGACAATTTGAGGAATGGGATTACAGAAGGTAGGATGTGCTCTGGGCCCTGCTGTGGTTACCCACAAGTGAGAATCTTTAAAATGTTGGTATTCAGTCGGATCTGCACAGAACTGCGACACAACTATCTTGTGCAGTGAAACTATTCGAGCACAGGACTTTCAAGAGTTAAAAAWTTCAATAGTTCTATTTGCTTTCTTTCTTAAATGTGTGAAACTAGATAATAGGGCAGTTAATAAATCATATTATATCTGTTGTAGCTCTGTAATCTTGGAGCTGCATGGTGCATCCCTTCGTGAACAGCCAGGAAAGAGCTCCAAGCATGGCTAGATGGGGAGAATCCTGTGCTAAGTCCATTGCTGATATTACACAACCAATTACAGCTCAGAAAAAACAGAGTTTTGTGCATGAGAGGCTCACACAGCCCAGTGTTCTGACCCTCTAACTGGGGGGAAAGGTGGGAATACATAAATACATACAGCACAACCAAATTATTGCCCAATTRAAAGGGATGTAGAAACATAGAAATGTGTGCATTACTTGCTTGTACTCTATGGTAAATATTCCTGAACCAAAAATTCCCTCAAAGCACAGCATGGGGCTAAGTAAAATTATTGCTCATAAACAAACAACTAAATGTATCAAAACAAATTCCCAAAATAGRTTGATGTTAAACTCCCCCCACCACAAAAAAAAAAAAAGGCTTTAAAAGGATGTTTTTCAACCACTGAGCAGCCTTAACTTGATCCATGAAGAGATACTGTTACACAGTCCATTAAAGTATTAAATAGCATGGTGTGACCTAGGAATGGATTTTTCCTAAAGCCCAGGCAAGTCCTATCTGTAAACAATGACAGAAAGAGTTCTTAGTCTTTTTTTGTAGATAGAGCATAGAGAAGCCAAAGATGTGCAAAATACAATTAATAGAAAAATAAATTAAATTTATTTGATCAAATAAATTAAAATTTGCCATTAGATGTTTTACCAAAAGATATTTGCAGAGCTGCTATGTGGGAATTCAAATACCAGTTGTCTGCGCACGAAGTAGAGGTATCCCTACATAACTGATTTCTTTATTTAATATAAGTCTAKACTGATTCCAAATCACAAGATTATTTTCTTCTGGTCATTGAGCTAATTATTGGAAATTCATCCAATTTTTTCAGAGCATAATTAGCTTGTATAATTAAATTTTGGTTTTAGTTTTTTAAAAAAAATAAATTTAAAAAGAGAATAAGCTGCTATGTTTATAAAATTAATAGAAAAAAACAAAACCCACCAGCAGGTAGCTCACAAGTATAATGAAAAAAACAGAAAAAAGAAGGGGAAAAAAAAAGAATTATTTTTAAGGAGTGTCAAACTTCAGTTTCTACACACAGTTAAAGAGAAGGGACAAAACACCAACCTGACAGGGGACACGATAGGAGCAAGCAGACACACAACTAGGCTCTAGGCGGAAAAAGAAAAAGACATTCACTGTCTTTGAAAGTTTCTTCAGCCCAGAAAATCCTGTGCTACTATCAGCAGAATGCTGGGGGAAAGAAGCTGTGCTCTTGTGGTTTGACCCTGTGGGCAGCTGAACACCCTGCACTAACTGCCCACAGCTGAAATGGGAGAGAATCAGGGAAATCAGGGAAGCAGGGCAGAAAAGGAAGGGAAAATAATTATAATGGTAAAGGGGTACAGAAAGCTAGTGGTGCACAATGCAATTGTTCCCACTGGTGGATTGATGCCAGCCCTTCCTCAGACAGTGAKCTGCCACCCCACTTCTCCAGGTTTWTTGCTTGGCAGGATGCCRTGTGGAAAGGGYACATCCCTTTGGACAGCTGGATGGGCTCTGTTTCCTCACAGCTATTTTGGTTTTATGGCAAAATCAGCTTCCAGAAGGTTTTGAACTATCTTTCCCCCTTTTCAAAAATTTCTGATGTGTTGCCTCATACAGTGATGCCAATCAGGTGTTCTGGACACTCCTCCTGTTCCACACAGTCTGGTTCAGTCCATGGAGATGGCAGGGCTGTGTTCCCCACTCTGGGGCAGTCAGTTATAGGTATAATGCCCTTTGGGGTCCTTGAATCACACTCTCCTGATGTATTCTATGCCAAGGATACGCAGTCTCTGGGCCAGCAATAGAATATTTCAGCCATTTATTTATGGTCAGGCTGATTTTGATCCTGCTCCACAAATACCCTTGGGTTCTGTCCCTGCACAGCTTGATGGCATCAATATTGACCAGAGCCTTATGCTGCCATGGGTCTGATGTGCCAGGCCATGGCATCCACGCAACCCTGGAAGCACAGCTCCCCTCTTTCTCAGTAAACTGAAGCAGGACCCATTAGTCTTGGTTATTACATTTGTTACTCACTCCTTATAAACACAAATKAGAACTCCCTTTATTAAGATCAGAAGTAAAATCAGYTCTTCTACTCTGGGAAACTGTCCAYAGGGATCTGAAGYAGCAATTTCCTTGGAAGAGCCTCCTTTTGTGATTATTTTTGTTTGCAACTCACATACCTGTGACTCCAAGATTGAGTTAGGTTTTCCATCCCACTTTCTCATAGTCTTTTTGTGGTCACACAGTTAAGAAAAGATGTTCAGGAGGACTGGGCCAGGTCCCAGAATTTTGCAGAAATTTGTCTCTGGAATYGACAGGCTGACAACATAATTTTGAAAAGAGTTGTTTTTTTCTCAGATTTTGCATTTATTCAGGGCTGACGTTTCAAAACACTGGAGGTTCCCACTCTTGCAAGTTCTTGTCCATACAGCACCACACACCCTGACACAATCATCCAGCCTCGGTGCAGATCTCTGGGTGTGATTCCTTAACCCAAAACAAGACCTAGTGCACATTCAGGAAACATAGTAAAAGAAACATCCCAAGAGTATTCAAAATTCTCAAGAGTTATTTCAACTAGCATAGAGGAGAAGAAGGGGAAGAGGAAGGAGCAGGAAAAAGTGTCCCTCTTTGTCCCCCCTATAAATTGGTTCCCGAAGCAGGGGGATGAAATCCATGCTGAGCACAAATAGCAGATTAGCCTCRTGACTGGTAATTTTATCACCCTGTAAACCAGTGTTACACACACAGCACAGCAAAATGATAACCCTAATCCAGCCCCTGGAGGTGATCAAGAGCAAGTAAGGTCTTACATAACATGACTGACAACCAGCACAGCTCTGAGAGCAAATAAATCAACATTATGGCCTCAGACTACTAAACTAGTATAATGAATGCTTATAAAAAATTGTTCTAACATGGTCTGGTTAGATCTGTCATTATCTCTACCCTTCATGCTCCATATTGGGTGCCAAAAAGGACTGCTGTGTTTACACAGCCATTTGTTCACTCTCCCCAGTGAATGGGATGGGGCAGAGAATAAGGAAAAACCAGTCTCATGGATTGAGATAAAGACAGTTCAATGGGGCAGAAAAGGAAGGGAAAATAGTTTTTATGATAAAAGAATATACAAATCAATCGATGCACAATGAAACCAATCACCATGCACTGACCAGTGCCCAGCCTGTCTCTGAGCAGTGAATTACCACCCCCCAGCCAGCTTTCCCCAGTGTTATCTGTCATTCAGCATGATCCCATGTGGGCTGGAATAGCCCTTTGGCTAGTTGGGATCAGCTGTCCCAGCCGTGTCCCCTCATAACTCCTCGTGCCCTCCCAGCCCATTCTCTGGCAGGGCAGTATGGAACAAAAAGTCTTTGACTTGGGGTAAATATCAGGTTGTTACCAACATTTATCCTCATCTGAAATCAAAGCCCCTGCACTGCCACAGACACTAGGAAGAAAACAATGCTATCYCAGCTGAAAACAGGACAAACTTGTTGTGAAGATTTGTACATACTCTTCCAATTTTATCCACTTTAATAAGCATTTTTTTTATTTCAATAAGTCCATTTCTTTAGTTTCTGCTTATATCAAGGTAGGTTTTCAGATTAAAAATATTTGGAAACATTGTCTTTAAGGGAAAAATGCCAATTGCTCCACATTTGATAGACAGGCTTGACTCAGGATCCTCTTACATCTTAACCTGGAATATATAGAGCTATGACTCTTTAAGAAATGCATACAGATAGTACCTACTTATTTCAAACTCATCGATTGTGTGAATTTTTGTCACAAAAAATCCCCTCCAGGCAAAACTGAAAAAGTAAATCATTGCATGTCCATAAAATAATGTATTAATTACCAAAACAGAAGTGCTGAAGGAAAAAATGGGAATAAACAGGCTATACTGTTCACAGTTTAGTCTGTCTCATATTTCAAAAGCAAAATATCACAAATTTAGTAAAAAAATATTAAAAAAAAACGAACAACTCATGACTTCTTAACTTGAGACGCAGCACTATTACAAGGTAAGCTGTGAATTGGTCAGTTATCAGATGCCTGGTAACACAACAAAACACCAATCATMCAATTTATAAGCCCAGATGGGACAATTATGCAAAAATGCTTTGAAAATGATATGATTAAAGGTCAAACTAATACATTGAAGGAATTCATATGGGCTTTAGCTCAAGCAGACAACAAGGAATGATTCCTATAGGTCTACAAGCAARCAGACTTGTAAGTGGGTCATATGAGGTGACCCATGCATCACATCAAAGTTTACTCACAAAGTAAGTGTGAAAATTACCTTAGCTTTATGTATTATTAAAAAGTGGATTTTCACTGCTAACAAACAGTCTGCTGTCAGTTATTTCATGTAACACAACATTTATTTTTTTTCCAAAGTTCTAGTATGGATCCAATGTGAACTGATGCAAAGTTGTTTTTATTTTTTAAACAAAATTCTAGTATAAAATGCCAAATGATATGGAGCAATAATGTCTCTAGCAGGAGTACACACCAGAAATTATGCTGCTACAAACTGTATATTTGCCTCCAAATATATAAACTTATTTCATTTTCAAATTTGAGATTTGAATCTCTCAACTTATCTCCCGCTTCAAATAAAAGACTGTAGACATATCTTTACTAAAAAGAGAAAAACCAAAACAACCAAACAACCTTCTCCTTGTCCCTCCATCAGAATTCATAATGTACTCCAGGAATTAAACTGCAAAGTAAAGTCAAGGGGATTGATAAAAATGAGGATAGGAAAAAAAAAAAATCAACTAAATACAATGAAAGATTTAAAACACTTTGTGACAAAGCTGATGATTATAGCAGAGAATACTAATGATATCAGCTAAAGAAGCACCATAGAAAAATCAGAGCAGATGGAGTGTGYAAGCAAATACCTGGCTTCTGAGAATCCTTGTGAAGAATGTGATGGTGGGGTGCTGCAAGATGTCACTGAGCTTATTGAATGCTGCAGCGGCTCATATGAAACAATAAACATCTTTAGAAAAAGGACTGGCAAAATACCATTCCCAGCAAAGGACTGGAAAAATGCTGCCCTACCTGGAGCTTTCACCTGACACAGAGGGATTCAGAGCCTCGGGAACAGAACTGCCTTTGGTGATCTAAAATTTGAAAACCAATGATCAAGCAAGGCATGCGGAGTAGGGAGGCTGCAGTTGCTGTTGTGAGGTTTCCAGTCYGTGACACACACAGACCCCACAGCCCAGCTGGGAACCCAGGAAAAGGGACACTGCCTGCCAGAACTGCGACCTGTGACCCCAGCAATGTCCAGGTGTGCCAGCAATCTCTAGGACTGCTTGGATGGATTTCATTCCTGCAGAGTGACTGGACTCATCTTCTCCTTCAGTGGCTTCAACAATTCCACAAACTTCTTAGTTTTTACCTCCCCATGATGCCTTATCAGGCTTACCTAAAACAAGACAAGKCCAGACAAAATTAAGAGACTAAAAAGCAGTTATATCTATTGAAGGGCCTTCAGGTACATTTAGGGCAGTCACAGCCCACCCAGGGGCAACACCCAAAATGGACAATCTCACGGGTTTTTCATGTTTTATAAGCTTTGTCCATTTACATGTCAGGGGTTAATCCTCCAATTACAGCATCAGGTAATGAAGTCATTTACTCCAAATTTAYTCCCCCCAATTCTCTGTTGTTTACATATCTTGGGGCCTGAGACAGTGAGGTGTCCTTGAGTTTGGGGCTGCACAGGAATTGTTTTGACTAAAATGGGAGAACAGCTTAACACTGTATATGGAGCCTGGAGTTATACACTAAAGAATTACAGATTACAGATCCATGAAAAACACAGAAACTCAAATCCTAAGGCATCACCCAAACACTTAACATCTGCCTCAATCAGGGTACCATCACCTTTGCTGATAATGTCCCATCAGCCAGTTTCCTGGAACCACACATGCAAGGAAGCAGTGAGCAGAGGAGGGTGGGCAAGCACTGCCTGTTCTGTGAGAAGAATGAGGTCATGCAATGTCCCAGGGAGACTCCAAAAGCATAAATTAACATCAGCTCCGTTTCTGCCATAATGCCAAAGTTTTCAATTAGTTTTTATAAATTTAAAAGTATAAATAATTTCAAAATAAGTAAGATTTTTTTTTTCCATTTCCTTGTGAGACAGTCCCAAGGTGGATATTGTGTGATCAATTTTCCTCACAGACAGCCAGAAGGATTTTCAACTCAGAAAAGCCATGATTTATGGAAAAATAATTGCATAACTTATATGGGAATTAACACAAAAGACCACCAAACCCCTTAACTACAGGAAACTGCTCACGTGAGAGGTGTGTAAACCTCTTATTTCACACATTAAGAGCAAGCATTTACATTCCAGACTTAGTTTTATCCAGAGTTTGAATTGCAGCAGCCCCTGACTAGTTGTGTCCCCTGGTCACAGGAAGCTCCTTCTTCATCCACCAGGTCAGACARTCTTTGGTCTGATCTTCACCTCAGCCCCCAGCTCTCTCCACTATTTGGAACATTTTGTCTATGCAGGCTTTGTTATTTCCCAGAGCAAGAATGATCTCACCTTTTCTTGAAAAGAGTCTATCTGATCCAGTCACCTTAAGAAAAATAAAACAACTGTGAATGACTGTGAAAAAAA
>NW_026623327.1:2218211-2254373 GCF_030028575.1 Malurus melanocephalus | reverse complement strand
AAAAAAAAAAAAAAAGAAAAAAAAAGATGCTGCTCTTCTTTATATAAAATGGATCTGAAAAACCATGTTCAGTATAAATACAATATCAAACAAATACAATATCAATTCAAGGGCAAGATTTCAAACTAGACCTAAAAATTAGTAAAATTTTAGCATTATTTCTACTTCTTTGGACCTTCAGTGTGATTTAGTGTATCAATTAAAATGTGTAAACTCTTTGTGTGGTGGGCATGTTCCAATTTTTTTTATTTTTTATTTTTTATCATTAGGAAATTTGTTTAAGGCCTAATTTGAACAAGGACATCTGCATAGCTTATGAGTAATTTAATAATCAATTTTTTTWAAATGAACCTTCTGTTTGACTGACTCAATATTTTTATTTACAGTTATTTTATTTTTTTAGGTTAGTAGTCCACTTATAAAGGTCTTGTAAAGCAGGACAAAGGGAAGGAAATTGACATATTCGATAAGGCTTTGATCCTCACACCAAAAGACAAAATGGCAGAGCAAATATAACAAAAAGAGGTGATCTGTTAATAAGTTTTACATAATTTATTGGCAATGGAGCAGTCATTGTCAATGGTGGAAAATTTATGATTTTATTGAATTAYAGAAGTTGGACTTTTGGTTAATAAGTGAAACTGTACTTCAGTAGAAAAATTGTTTGCACTCATCTTGCTTTTGTCAAGTAAATTGTGCAGCACTTTTAGATGCAGTCCATGGTTTGAGGACAAGGRGGAGAAAATGTTGACACTACAATGAAACAGGGAAAGAAAGCAGAGCACAATAAAAAAAAAACCCTCAAAACCAAAATATGTACCATGGTGGATTCAAGTTTTGCCACTTCTACTGGTGGCARCAACAAAAATGAATATAATGAATTCATCCAAGTGCAGTGAATATATCTTAGCTCTATTTTATACCATGGYATTACTTAATTACACTTATCATGTGTTTAAAGGTGGATTAGCTTCTCTGTCTGCCAGCCAGCCTCTCTCATTCCTCTCATCAAGTGGTCGAGGGGAGAAAATCAGATAGAAAAGCTCATGAGTTAGGATAAAGTCAGAGGCATCGCTTACTAATTGCAACAATGGGCAAGCCACATTAAACTGGGGAAAAGTTACTTTAGTTTGTTCTCTATTAAACTGATTTAAAGGCCTTTTCCAGCCCAAGGATTACACCACCACAGCTGATGGCAARATAGCTGAATCAAGTGTAACCCTGTAACATCTCTCACTCTAATGATGAAACTAAAAACATTGGAATTTTGTYTTGTTCCTTTCTTACAGACCTTTTTTGCATCTCAGGGACAGGTCTCATCACGGTCAGTCTGGCTCGGTGATCACGTGTCAATCACAATTTTCAAGATAACCAGTGGTTCCTGGAGCAGATGCGACAGATTGTGAATTGGAGAAGAAAATTTACTAATCCACTGCAACCATGAAGTTTAATTTTTAGCATCTGTAACCTGAACAAAGCCAAACTCAAACCAGATTTTTTTAAATTTTCTCTGGCATCTTCACATCATGTGTCCAGAGATGTGTTTATTGTCTCAGCCAGACACTTCTACACAAATTTGAGAGGGTGTCAATCAAATTTAAATATCTGACATCATATCCTTACTTTATTCCCTCCATGTCTAAAACTTCATTTTGTTTTCATAGACCAAAAYCATCATCTTAAGAAAATGGTAGATGTTGTTATCGTGTATTTTTTCTTAGGAAATTTTGTTAATTTATATGTCTRTTCCTAGGCAATTTCACTTATTTGTGTATTATTTGTTGAGAAGCTGATTAGGCTTGCAGGTTCCTGGAGTCTCATATTTATCCCTAGTACCAGAAATGTCCAGGAATAAGTCTTGCTGATCCACCACAGAAAATCTGAAGGTGATGCAAGAATATAGGGGCAAATCTTCACTCTGTCTGCTGAATATAGAACTGTCTTAATGCTTCTTCTTAAATGTTTTATCCCACAAACACGAGGGACAAGCAGGGGGAATTCTGAACCTGTGGCTTGTCTGRCTTCTTTTTCTTTAGTAGAAAAAATTTGCTTTAGTGCAGAAAAATTGGATTCAAGAAGACAGTCAACACAGTTTAATCATAACTAGAGCAKATTACGAATTAAGTGCCAGAGCATTTATTTCATTTTGTGTGGCATTTTTCTTTCCCCTTATTAGAACAGCTTTATTTCATCAGAGGGAGCTTGTGCTCTTATAGTTCTGGGTATTTTTATGCATGTGCTTTTTTCCCCTCATCATACTTAGATTGTGCTGTTTTAGGTTTCCATGRCAAGGTTTTGGTAGCAGAGGAGCTGCAAGGGTGGATTCTGTGCAAAGACACCACAAGCTGTGTCTGTGTCCAACTCGAAGAGAGTGGAGGGGATGTTTTTAGATTTGTTTTTATTACTCATTGTCTTATTTTTATGTTGATTAACAATAATTAAATTCATTTCCCCAAATCRAGTCTGTTTTGTCTGTTCTTTASTGAGTGATCTCTGAGTCCATRAGCTCTTTGCTCTATTTSCTTCTCCTGTCCTGGTGAAGAGGGAGAGTAATAGAGTGGCTTTGTAGCATCTGGCATAGATACAAGGTCAACCCACAGAAGGATGTTCTTGGTCATCCAGTTCAGTGTCTGAAAACTCATAAAATTTTAACAAGTAGCTTTTTAATCCTACCTCTAATGTGTCCAAAGTTTGTGCAATAACTGTTTCACGAGAGAAGTCTTGCTCTGATTGTCCTTTCTCTCAGGGAGTTCTTGTAATAACCAAAGTAAATTTATCCTTCTAACTCAGCCCATTATTCCTTGTTTTATGACTAATGTTCAATGTGACTAGCTCTTCTTTTCTCTCCTATTATTGCCCTTTAACTATTTATGTAGAGTTATCATGCTTCTCACTAAGTGTCACGTCTTTAAGCTAAATAAATGTGATTCCTTTAATCTTCACTTATATATTATGTATATTTTATTTTATATRTTATTGTATATATTTTATGTATATTTTATGAAATAAAAGAAGACAGTTACGTGAAATTTGTGTCTTTTTCCAAACACTAACATAGTTAAAAAAATTAAATTTTCTCTGAAGTTCTACCACTGACTTAAGCAAAACATCTTTCTTTTCCTAGTGMACAGGGACAGCAACAGGAAAAGGTTTATAATGGGTCAATTCTGGGTCGCCTTGAGTTGTGATGGTTTTGGGGGTAAATGAAGCATTTTAAAACAGGAACAGTAAAACATGATCTCCAGGCTTTACATTTCATTCTCAATTATACCTTTCAACATATGTTAACAGTGTAATAAGTCAGATAACTAAGTTTTCTAGGTTTGAACCAACAGAGCAATAATACTGCTTTATTACATTTTATTGTTTCTGCCTGTAGAAGGGGGAAAATGTGTAGAGAAATAACTATTCCTCAATTACTTTTTTGATTATAAAAATAAAAGGACATATATTTCTGTGATACCAAAGAATTATCATGCTCCAAAGAGAGCACAGACTCTTGTAAACATTGATTTTTATGCACTTGCCCATTTGTAAGAGTAAATACCAAGCTTTGGATAAAACAATATGTATATATTTGTCAGTACTCGGCCCTCTAGGAATGGTTTTCTCAAGGTGCTGAGCTTTTCAGTTTTGACTTCAGGAGACCTCTGTGGCATGAGTGCACTTGGCAAGTTCCTGAAGTTCATCTCTGCACCAGTTTCCATCCCAATGGGATACTGTTGACATACCAGGAGGCTTCTCTGAAATGTGAACTTAGGTTCAGTGGCTGCTGTAGGTCAAGAATCTTATTCCAAAGGTACCCTCTTACTGTAAATTAAAATCATAAATATTTAATTTGCACCCGGAGTGTCCAGATCGCAGTCCAGGTTCAACTGAGATTAAATCAGGTGGTTTAGTCTGGGATGTGTCTTATGACTCTGGGCTCAGGTGAGGATGCAGAACCAGCACTRTGCTCTCACCTTGGCACTCTCCTTCCAAAGGGAGAATTTATGGGCTCTTTCAGKCTTATGGGCAGAGTCCTTCAGCTTATCCTCATTTTCCCCTCTCAATCCATCAAAGTCCACAAAGTCAGAGCTGTGATGGGGGAAGCTTCCATACAATTTCCTAGACTAGCTTAGGGTGGGCTTTCTAATGAAAAGTATATTGTTTTTATTAGGAAAAAAAAAAATCATTGCAAAAGGTATCTGAAATGGTCTCAATTTCTCACACCCTGGCAGTAAAACTGGAGAGAGGAAAGAAGTGACTGTGCTAATTTTTTCAGATGTAGAATTTTCTGTGACATCTCAGGAAGAAATCTGGATGTATGTTTATCAATCTGCACAGTTTTAAACTTTGAGTTCTGGAGGACTGGTAATAGAGTTAAAAATATATTTGGCAGTACATTCTTTTATTCCTCACTCTGTACCAGCTCATGAGAAAAATAGAAGGGTTTTGTGTCAGCTTCAATACAATTAATGCTTTAATTCTCTCATATTCTCTTCTAAGTATGTTTSAAGGGATGTGGAGGTCCTGTTAAACAATAAACTAGATTAGATTATACAGGATTATATTTTTCTCTGGGCTTGAGTCACTCAGTATAWGACTTTCAGATATGGTGCCATTAGCTGTGTAGCTTGAAATTTGATTACATTTTTTAAACAAATTTAATATATTTCTAAATAAGTTGACATTTGCAGAGTGGAGTTTTCAGCTGGTTTAAATCTGGATGGCCTAGGATGATTTTGTAGAGGCTTTTGCAAGTCACATCATATAAACCTACAACATCATACATGCATAAAACTGTTCAGGATATAGTMATTTTGGGTTTTTTTATTATTTCCCTGAAGTGGTTTTGCACTACACTTTACACTTCCTTATATTCTTTAAGTGACCAAAACCACCAAGAGGATTAAAAGAGAAGGAATAATAGAAATATTGTCTTACAGTGGGGAAAAACTCATATTTATAGAGCATACTGTATTTAAAGAAAATTACAGTTACAGAGTCTAAATTGTAATTATATAATAATGTGATCTCTACATAATATAGAACTTGCCATGTAGAAATGCTATTGGACATTTCCCAAGATTCTGAAAATAAGGTTTCAAAGGGCTTGCCTTTGAAGAATTACATTTAGAAAACCTGTAATGTTTAAAAAAGGCAGGTGGKGGGTCATGTACTTGCTTTAACAAATTCAATAAAGAAACATAGCATGGTATTTRTTCCTTTTTTGTTCCTTTCTGTCAGAAAAGACATCAGAGCTTGTAGCTCCTTGTACCTATTTATTTATCAATTGAAATAGTTTATGGTAGTAGGAGTAGATTTTTGTATTCCTTTTTGATAAAACTCTTTGCTAAGACAATGCAGTTGATGATGCTACTGAGCAGAAACAAGCCCAAGAGGCAGAGGTTCTATTAGCACAGCAATGAACTCTCAGATTTGTTCATCACTGCTTTGTAAAGTGTGAGCTAAAAAGATGACATCCTCTCTTGAAGGATTTCATCTGACTGAGGACTCCCATCAGTCATGAAACWGTTCCCCACTGTTGATCTCAGACTYTTCCTTGGGATSCTGCCCTCCATTGYCCCAKCTGGGGGATGGTTGATGCCCCAGACACCATCAGTTCACTCTCAGCACATTTATGATATTAATTTACCCTCTGACTTTGGCTGCAATACTACATTTTAGAGTCATCATCTCCCAGCAGTTCCTAAGACTTCTCTGCCTGTTTATGCTCCACCTTCCTCCTCCTTCCAGGAGATCATTCCATTCCCTTCTGGGCAGAATGTTAATTTTCCTTCTGCAAGTTGAGATAGCAGATGCAGCTTTTTGTGAATCTGAATAAGAGACATGGCACTAAGAGGCAGGAAGTTTATCTTGATGTGTTTAGGCAATGAGTTAACCTGGCAAGGGTGCCAGCCAGCAATGACTTTCCAAACAATTATGGAGATTCCTGAGGATTCAGGACCCTTTTAGRCAGAAAGCACATATCACACATGCAGGATGCTCATGGCAAAAATGGTCTTAATGCAGGAGAAATGTCCTTGGGCAAATGAATAGCTGGTAAGCATTAAGGAGAGATGGGAGGCACCATGGAAGGGAGCAGATATGTACTAACCTTGCCTGCATGAAGGAGAAATGCCATTCTGCCAAAATAAAGGTAAATGACATAATGCACAAATGAAGAAAAGGATCCAGGGTTCATGGTAGAAGTGGTGTTCTCTTGGCTGCTTTCTTTTTTTTTTTTTTTTTTTTTTTTTTTTTTTTTTTTTTTTTTTTTTTTNACTAATGTTTTCACAGCTCTAAAATTGTTGGACTCTGTGCTGAGAGATCTGCAGGCAATTCTTAAAAAGTGCACAAAATCAGTCTGGGAATAGAGGCAAAAAACACAGAAAAGTGAAAGCTACCAAAAGAAATACTTTTAAATCAGATTGAAGAAATCAGGGCACAAATTGGACCTGCTTACAATGTAGAATAACTTATAAAACTCCAGAACAATTCTGATCTGGGCAGGTCGTGTCAAGGAGGAAAAAATCTCTACTAATGTGTTTCTCTTTGTACCTAGTGCAAACAGAAATGAGATATAGAATAAAGTTCCAGACACCTGAGCACTGAAAGATAGCAGGATGTTCAGAAGTGTGCTGAAAAGAACACAAAAATTTGATATGATTTCAAAAATAGTAAAACATTCAAGTAATGTAAATTGTATTTAGTCACATTTTGTAYAGCCCCTTCTGGAARTCTTATGTTCTATCACGCTTTTTATGTATTCGTGAGATAAGTGAGGCTTCATTCTTTTATGTGATTTTATTAAATTTCTAAGCTATATTTCACATATTGTCAAATACCGGTTCAAATCTCATTTTCACTCTATGTTAGATTCTGTTTCTCTAAAMTATATCTGCTCTATGACCTGATAAAGATGCATGGTTCTTCTTTTATCTGTAAAGATCTCTACTGTTATTTTTTTTGGAGGGAGGGTGATATTTCTGCACTCCCTAGGAATGGTCARTTATGACATATCCAACTACAGTGTCTTGCAAAGTGAGGAAAAAGCTTTCAACTTCTCTTTCCAGKCTGAACAATCCCAGCTGTSCCAGCCTTTCCTCCCAGCAGAGCYGCTCCATCCCTCTGATCCCCTGGGTGCCTCCTCTGGGCTGGCTGCAGCAGCTCCATGTCCTTGCTGTGCTGGGAGCCCAGGGCTGGATGCAGCACTGCAGGTGGGGTCTGAGCAGAGCGGGGCAGAGGGGCAGAATCCCCTCCCTGCCCTGCTGCCCACGGRGCTGTGGCTGAGCCCAGGACTTGTTTGACTTTCTGCCTGCTCTCAAATGTCACACTGCTTTCACTTTTTAACTCGAATATTCCGAAAATAAGGAATGTTGTACAAGGATGACAGTGACAGATTCCTGCATTCCCTCCTTTCAGCTGTGGTGTTCAGCCGGATGAATGCAAATTAACAGCTTCTCCTTTCTTACAGAGAGGACAATGTGTCTTTCCACAATCTTTTCATAAGGAATAAAAACATAATTAATTCGGCATGAACACACTTCCTTAAGGCTTCTTGAATGGCTTTGGAAGGTTCTTATTGCTGCCAAAGCCCTGTTTACCTCAGGGTCTGTTTATGCTCGTGCTCTCTTCCTTTCTCTGCAAATAACTGGGTTTTGGCTGACAGGAACTGAAGGGAGGCAAGTCCCAGGGAAAACTGACTCTTTCATTTACTTGTGCTGCCAGCCTTATGTTCTTCGCTTGCTGAAAAACAGAAACAACACTGATTTGAACACAGTGACAACTTGTTTTTYATTTGAGGTAATTGCTCATTGCAGTGAGGAAGGTAGAGCAKTTTACACCCAGTTAACTATTGGCAKCTCGGTGTAAATATTGAAAAGGAGAAATAAGTTCCCATTCCATTTTTGCACCCCTTTACTGAAGAAAATCTTAATTACTCTGAAATTAGGAGGCCTCATCAGATCAAGGAGACCTTTTGGATTTCACAGCAGTGGACTGAGAGAGAGGCTCTGAAAACTGCTTTTTCTAAACAACTTCTGATCATGAAAAGAAGAAGTGATAGAATAACATTATGTGAAACCCTGAGTTCATCCCAAGGTTTTTGACAGATCATGGAACAACTTCTCTTATTCCTGTTGTTGAAAAAATATGTACAGAATTTGAATGGTTGTGTCTATAGCAATTGAAGGATTATCRGAAGACTGTGATTTCACCTTCACTTTCAACAATCCTGAAGGTGGGATGTCAACAAGGGAAGATTTTTGTACTCTGTAAATAATGTCTATATTTCTATTGCTTTCCTGTTCAACTTTGTGCCAGCAAAGTGCTTATGCTGCCACATGGGTAGCTGGATAATTTTTAGCTGCACAAATTTCCTAATTCACCTGAATAACAAACAAACGGAAAAACCCCATCCAAACAAAACAAAACAAAACAAAACAAAACAGGAATAAGAATACCCATTAAGCCATCCCTAGAAATACCACAGATGGGGAGAAGAAACTTGCAGTTCAATACAGGAAGAATCCGGAATCATCACTTTTGCTTTAATCTGAGCGTGATGGGAAATTATGATGCTGCACAGAAGTGAGATGAAATGTCTGTTTCAACCTCTTAAGAATCTCATTCTTATGCAGTGTTTATACTTTTTTTTTTTAATGTCTATTTAGACCAGTCAATTTACTATTACAGCAATTAGAAGTGAACCTATTTTATTTATCAGACAGATTTGACCATGCCTCATACTTCTGTTGCTTAATGTGACTCTAACCAATTACGATAATTTATGACACAGGTGAAAAACATCAATATACTTGTCTTATTGTTTTGCTGAAATATTATGTCTTAGTACTAGAAATAATRTGAAAGCAATATTTTTTATTGGATATGAAGAAAAGTACAGCAAAAAAAAATTTAGAGTAGCTGTAATATAAGAATATGGGAACATAATGTAAAACAATCAAGTTGCAGCAGCCCTAAGTTATATCCTGGTGACAGAGCTACCAAAGCTGTATATGTACAGTTAGCTTACCACAACTGAGGCAAAACATTTCAATTTAAATAGCCATAAAAGTATCTTTATGAATTCTACCTAACAGCTGAACAGGCCTAACAGCAGCTATTTAGTCATTCATGGCTGCTTGGCAGATAGGTCATAAATTCTCATCAGCTTTTAAGAGCTGGATGTTTAAAATCATATGGATTTGTGAAAGTGAAATGTTGTAATGGTAAGAATCTACAAAAGTTCATACCTTCAGTTCCTTGAAGGAAAATTGTATAAAATTCTGCTCAAATTGGCTATTAYTTCATTATTTATGAACAGATACAGACGGTGAGCAATTTTTCCACTTTCAAGGGAAGCTGCAAGCAATTTCCATATCTCAGAGTACTAAAAAAAAATAGAAATTTTTAATTTTTGTTCCAGTCTTCCCTTTCTTTCTGTAGGCGTAGAGAGGGATGGGATATATTAGTTCTGTGAATTTTAAACACTTGGCCGTCATCTAACATGCAATAAACTCAGAACTGGAATCCACACATATAGTCTGTGAAGCGTTTTTCCCAGTGACATGCATAAAAATGCATCATTTTTCCTTTGACGGATCACCTCAGCTGTGTTAATGACCCTGACAGAGAGTAAATGTGATAAAAATGGCTCACAAAAGGCTGGTCATTATAGTTTTGCAGAGGTGCAGCATGGACTAAAAGGAAAACTTTTATTTTGAGAGGAAAACAAAGAGAAAAAGTTAAAGTGATGGTGATCCATGCATCTTAAAAACACCTGCTATTACTACACATCTCTGGAGAAATGCCCTGCAGTGCATCAGGAAAAAAAAAAAAAAAAAGGAAAAAAATAGATGGAGAAAATTCTTTAAAAAAAAAAATCATATCAGCTTCATTATGAACTAAACAATATAGATATTTCCCTACTTATATCAGTGTGGGAAATGCACCAAATTTGTGCCAAATCAAGGTATATGATCATAAATCAGATTTTTAAATACACATTTCAAATAAAAGTTATGTTAAATCATAGTGGGATATTCAAATATGTAAATCAAACAAAATTTGAAAATATTGTATCAGAAATTATTTTACAACTACGAAATTAAATGTGAAGATATAGTATGAAATAAAGTATTGCTTTTTTTGACTAAAACTCAAATWGCATTGCCCAGAGTACATTTTGGATGTCATGTAAATGACCGAAGTTGTAAACACTGAAGACCAAGGGAGTCTCACTTAGTCTTTTTAAAATACATTTTTTTGAGGATGAAACATGAAATATATGTTTTAACAACMTACATATGCACAACATAAAGTTCATAGATATCTAGGACCATAATGAGAAAAGTATATTTGTTCAGGTATCTCATTTTATGTTGAACTCGTGTCTGTACTTGTCCTAACTATTTTTTTTTTTTTTAACTAGGTAAAATTGATATTAAATCTAAAAATGTTCAATTAAATTCTGCTGAAGAATCATCTGTTGAGCATATAGGTGGTAACTTATGAARGTCACTCAATCACTCCTGGGATGTTTTTGCAGAGTTTCTGAGGAAGTGTCTTTTGTGATGCCAAAGCTTATTGTCAAGTACAACAATTTCTTGTTTTGCAGACAATGGGAGGAGAGTGTGCAAAATATTCAACTTTTTTCTRGTCAATCAGAGAGGCACAAGCTTGGCCAATCTATGTATTTTTGAAAATAAAGCAGAAAAGGAGGTTTTGTTTCCGTGAGCACCAAAACAGAACATAAAGCACAGAATGGAGACAGTCACTTGGAGTAGAATAAAAAGGGCTTCTAAGGGAATTCTAATTTCACTGCTAGCTGTGGAATATTCAGTGTGAGGCCAAGAACCAAAAACTTTATATATTACAACTCAGCTATCCAGTTAGGCACACATGGAAAAAAAGGAAAAATTGTTCTCTGCTGAGAGTTAAAAATCAGCTTCTTTTCCACTAAGTGTTTGCTGTTCCGTAGAATGGTCTGGGATGGAAGGGCATGATACAATCCAGAATCCTTTTGCCAGTTTAATGAGCAGAAATAACTCCTTACAGCTTGATCATCCATCCCCCTTAGCTGSTGAACTCAATAAAGCTCCTCAGCAGTTCCAAAAGTTTTTGTCCTCGCTTTAATAGCAAGCTTTTATCGAGGTACTAAAATCCAAAAGGGTATGCAGATTCCTGTAATCCTTRCCTTATTTGTCAAAATGTGAAGGAAAAAATACTTCAGAATATTTAAGAATTTTTTCCCATTCCACCATTGTGTAAGAGGAAACACAATTGTGATAAATGTTTTTGCTTGCAAGGAACATTTTCTTCAGGGAAAACAAGGCATCTAAGGTATCTAAAAAAAACTTCACTAACTCACAGATATCTAAATATAATGAACCATGTTATTAGTTCCAAAAAGGGATCACAAAAACCCCAAAAGTCATGTTACAATGACTTTGGAACCAGCCAACATAATTTATGACAGAGAAAACTCAGGAAAAATGTAGATGGTGTCATCAGGATTTTTACCGAATTTTTATTGCWTCTTTTTTTCTTGTTTATTCTATTCATTATATTAACTCGTTTAATAGCGKTTTTTTGCAGTTTAGGAACTACTAATGGTTACTCTTTGTTTGATTTTTCCTTTGATTTCTTACAAATTCATGTTGTGCACATTTGTAATTGTGTACCAGGACAGCATAATTTCTGCTCTCCTGTAGGAATGCCACATTTAGATTGTGTAGTGTCACTGTGGGATACTAAAACAGTCTCATCACTGGTATTCAAACTGTTTTCAACAATAAAAAAATAGAATAACATTGTAACAGCCACTCAGAGCTTTAATGATAACTCAGTACTGTTGGAACTGCTAATAGTGTTTTGTGTTAGACGTGACAATCAGGATGGAAAACTTCAAATTACTAGTCAGGCTTTTTACATCCAGTTTGCTTGTGATTAAATAACACTTGTAGGCTAGCAAATTGTTCTAAATAGCTCAAAAGTTTTCCCTAAAAGCATTTCAGATTAATGGAACGAAGAAGGCTTTACAGATAATTATCTGGAGAAAAATCTCTTTTTTGTGGTCCCCTAAGACACACCAGGCCAACAGGTTAGAGGACAAAGAGAAGGGTCTCAAAAATCCCATCTTTGTAGCATCTTATAGGCATGAAAAGTTCATATTGTGAGCGCTCCTTCTCCTTTCAGGTTGATTTGAACTGCTCTGAGAAGATTTAAATATACTGTAGTATCTTCTCTAGTTTATGTCAAAAAAATGGTCCCGTTTGGCACTGACAGTAATTATCTGCTTGCAYATAATTAATACCAGGTGTTTGCTGTTACCATCTCCTGTTTGTTGGGCTGTGGTGGAGGATATTCAACTGCACTCCATTCTTTATTCAGAAGAAAACATGGAGTTGTCCCTGTCCACAGAGGAGGTTGGGACTGGATGATCTTTAATGTCCCTTCCAGCCCAAACCATTCCATGACTGTACGAGCTCCAGAAAAGCTTCTTCACTGTCCTCAGAAAAAAAACAAAAACTGCATCATCTGATTGCTGCTTTGACCTCACACTTGAAAAGATTTTCAGCACTTTTCAAAACTGTTTGATGTCGTCTAATTTCAACACATTTATGAAACAAGGTACAGCCTTCTGCTCTAAATATATACAGTTTTTATGATTAATTATTTACTTAGGACAATAAATGGTAACTATGAGTTGACCCCAGTTATCAGGTAGGCAGCTCCTTGTTGATTCTCTCCTCAGAGGGATGGAGAAAACTAGAAAAGCCAAAGCAGAAAACTCATGATTTGGGATAAAGAYAGTTKGATGGSCAAAGCARTGTGMAAGCAAAGCAAAAAGAGGAATTKATTYGCTCCTTGCCATTGGTGGGARGTGTSCAGCAGCTTCCTGGAAAATAGGGCTCCATTAGCATTAATGGCTGTTTGGAAAGACAAATGCCATAAGCTCAAAYATCTTTTCCCTAAAATTTAAGTGATGAGCACAGCATGATATGTGGGGTCATCTCCTGGGTCAGCTGGGGTCAGCTGTCCCAGCTCTCACCACTTCTTGACCACCCCCTAATGATTTTCTGTGGGGAGCAGAGTGAAGAGAAATTCTTGACACTYTGCAAGCACTGCCTATAGAGAGTCAAAACATCTGGGCCACTATGAGGAAAATTAACTCCRTCCCAGCTGAACTCAGTGTAATAACTCAAAATTATTTCTTTGAACACAAAATATTATGAATTCAMTAGAGCAGCATCATGTTATTTCTGACGTCAATTTAGTTTCCATTTTGGTATCAGTGGAAATATTCTGCCCAGRCCAATGACAGATACAAATCAGGTATTTATATTCTTCCTCCAGACACACCTAAATTTCTTATTCTGCTTACTTGTTTTAAACAGATGGGCTCAAATCAAGGGATGAAGACAATTGTAACAACAGATCRAAGGAGAAGATACTAAGAAGTTTTCATGTATCAATTTTAATGGAAATATTTTTCTTAATTAGATTACTTGGATTATTAGTGTGCGAAAATACTAATTGGGTTAATGAAAAATCCTTCGTACTAAAAATATTTTGCTTGGTCTGTAACAAGATTTTGGGTGCAATATGATGGCTACTCTTTGTTATTCGTCCCTGAAAGGCCATGTTATCTTGCTAGAGTTTCTATCATTAACATCATGTGAGTCTGTGAAAGTCTGGGTCACATTTAGATCCTAACAGCCAGCATTTTCACAGGTAATGGATCAGATTTGCCTTCTTAGGAAAAAAGATTTTGCTAGAACCCTCTCCTCTTTTGCTTTATATGCTCCTCTTATTCAGATGTTCCTTCTCTGCCTGACTCATTGCTAGGTGTCCCCTGAGGTTTTGTATCAAACAAGGGCAGGAACCCTCTGCTGTAGGGTTTGGATGCCCCATCCTAATCCCAAGGGTGATCAGTCTGTCTTCAGCCTGACAGTGCAAGGGGGGATTCTGCAAAGACGAGTTTCCTTTGCCCTCTAAGGCCCACAATGACCCCCCAGTTCTCTGGGAGAAGGACAGGGGTGGCTGTTCAAAGGACAGGTCTGGTTCTGTTCAAAGTCTGGAAAAGGAGTTYAGTCTTTGGGTGCTGGTGGTTCATGGTTGGTGCTGTCATTCCCTCAATGGCTTCAAATCCTTTGGTCCAGGAGTGTTTGCCAATTKCTGTGAAGAGTTGCAAAGGCATTAAGTTGGGTGAATGTGACAGAATTTAAAATAGCATTTGAGGGAAAAGAGAAGGATTGCTTAGACATGAAGCAAGCCCCTTGTCACTAGAAACTACACAGCCAGCTCCTTCTGCTGCCTCCCCAGCCTTGTGAAGGCTGCTCCCACCAAGCAGCAGCAATCACTTACGGTCTCATTCCCCATTTATCTTCCTCTATCCAGTGAAGCAGTAAATAACACCTTCCCTCGCCAGCATAGTCCTTGTAGCATTTCTTCCAAACTTCACACTGCAACACTGGTCCACTGTATTCTCTCCAGCAGCCTGCTCAAGTTTAGGTCTATGAGGTTTTCTGAGGGYCAGTGGAGAGAGCAGTGAAAGGCAGGTACTAATATTAAGGGGAGATCAAAAAGAGCATAGAGGTCAAAGCAGACCTTGTGTCCTGAAAGAATATTATTCATCTCTTATGCTCAGAGCACCCATAGCTGACCACGGGTAAAGGAATCCCTGTGCAAAGACTTTTTTTTATTCTGTTCTGAAAAAGGCATAAGGAAGAAATGAAATAAAGCTCAGGAGCTTTAGGACCATCTGTTTCAGTCTACTGATCTACTTCTGTTGCACCAAACAACTTACTAATGGATATGTAGTTTGGATAATTAAGGCTCATAGAATCAGTCTCCCCACCACATGGCACATTTTCTTTATCTGAAATTCATTATAATTTGTGTGCTTTTGACCCCCACAGCCTTTTTTTTTTTCTTTTCTTTCTGGGGAACAAAGTACAGGAAATATTGAAGTAAAAGAAACAAAAGTGATATTGTCCGTAAATTAATTCAGTGTGAGTGGTTCATGACTGTATATGATGTACAGGGCTTACAGAGTTACCATCATTTATAACCTTGGATACTGATTCCCTGTCTGCTATCATTTTGTTAAACCAACTAATGTGTTTTTTAACTTTCTCCTGGGGTTGTAAAAATGTAAGCTCAGTTGACTTTTTATTTCACTATTGATCAGGTTAACAGTACCAGATGAATCTTCCTGTCCACAACACTGAGCAGCCTTATAGTTTTGTCCAAGACAAATGTTAAATGTAATTTGAAGGTCACTGGAAGTGATGAAGTAGTTGCTGGGAAACACTTTATATCACTTTACTTCTAAGCAGTCTGTTTCCAGATGAAACTGAGAGAGATGTAAGAAATTGATTGCAGAGACGAAGAACAGAATATTTAATGTTAACAGCGGCTCCGTTAACAGGCTGCACATGAAGCTTGTGCTACAGTGTCCCCTCACCAAATTTAAGCAATTAGATATATACAGAGTAAACCCCTGAAAACCACAGTCTTTGCAATTTATTGGATTAGGCATCAAACTGACAGATTTTGTCAACATCATAGTACACTGCTTGTATCTATGACCTCTTCCATCATCTGTGTAGAGTGTGCATTATCCATATATCTGGAGTAATTTTTCCTTTCATCTTTTCTAGTCTGTCTTTTCATATGAATTCTTCTTTAAACGTTCAGGTTCACTTTTTCCCCATGGAGCCTTTTTGCTATTCTACCATGATTTTTTTTCCCCCAGTGACATTACATTTCATGTCATTGACACCTTATTGTTCCCCTTTTATTCCTGGTCTCAATCGATGAAACACCSTCTTACAATGAAG
The DNA here is from genome assembly GCF_030028575.1 of Malurus melanocephalus. Lineage (NCBI taxonomy): Eukaryota > Metazoa > Chordata > Aves > Passeriformes > Maluridae > Malurus > Malurus melanocephalus. The sequence continues at coordinate 2,238,540 of NW_026623327.1, read as the reverse complement.
GAATCATTATTAAGTACTTGACCTGTAAATTAGAAAGCAATGAGAGCTCATCTGTGTTTTTATTTCGATTCTKTTTTCTTGGTTTTCTTTTTGGACTGTCTCTTACAGCAGTAGGAAAAAACTTATTTAAGTCAGTTACGTATTCAATTTTAATCTGATATATGTTCCATCTTGGAGAAAAKAAGATTGCTTTGGCATTATCTGAACTTCAACTAAACTGTGCTGTCTGACTTTTTCATTTTCTTCTCTTTCAACATGAATAGATTGATAATTATTTCAGGTACCATGACCTGTAATTCTTTTACATTCTTTCCCATTCACTACTTAATAGCTGACACAGAATTTCACATTTTTCCCCTTTTTCAAGTCTTCTGTCTTCTGTGTTCTTTTGAAGAAAACCATTCAAGTTTTATAAATCTCTTTGGTGAGATTTAAAAAAAAAAATGTAAAGATAAATTTATATTCTTCATCCTGCTTTTTTCAAATTCTCCCTGACATACTTATCCTTGTGATAAAACTCATTTTGTGAAGTATCTGGTCAAAACTACCTTTTYCTTTCTTTCTTTTATAATGAAAAATCAAAGGAAGTATTGAATTTAGTCTGTTGTGCATAATCTCTTTTTTGTTCTCCTTTCCTGTTGAATAAGAGACTTTTGCTTCCTATTGAATAAGAGACTTTTGCTTCCTTTGCTTGATTTAATTTTCTATTGTGTTTAAAAAATCTCTTCTTCTTCTTCTTCTTGTATCATATTTAATAGCTAACCTTTTGATTATTTTCATGTTCAATCTTTTGTCACTCCATCATACACACACTTTGGCAACAGCAATTTTGTCAGTTGGCAATTTTTCCCTGTTTTTCCCCCTTAACATGGATCCCTGTCTGATTAGGTTGGTAGTTTATTGAATTAACTGTCTTTCTTTTGAATTACATTAGTCTGATTGCTGTCCTTTTAATACTCTCACTTTCAGTTCTCCTGTAGAAAAACTTATTAAGTATAAATAATACTCTCCTGTATATAAAATACATTTATAGATTGCTTCAAATTAGGTTCTTTATTTGTGGAAGTTGTTGTCCTTACTCCGCTGATGTGGTRTGTCCTTTGTCCCGGAGTGAAAAATACAATTCTACAATTGCTTGCATGCAAATTATTTTCACCTGTTTTGCTTTAGAAACTGAAAACATCATAAGTGAGCTATTATTTTACTTTTTGTTTGGAGTATCAGAAATCACTGCACCAGGGTATGGATATGTGGAGGACATGGACATGCTCTGAATGCTATGGAGAGTTAATGCTGGAGTTGGGTCCTGGGAGGAGCAGGAAGGAGCAGGGGCTGTGGGGGACCTGTGACCTCATGGAGGACCCACATTAGAGCAGATTGTTCCTGAAGGACTGGACTCTGTGGAAAGGACCCATGCTGGAGAAAWTTRTGGAGAACTGYRGAAGATCATGAAGAATTGTATGTTAAATTAGTTTTCCCAAGTTGAATCTGTTTTGTCCATGGTAATAATTGTCATAATGGGTGAAGCATCAGCCGTTCCCTACCACAGCCCACAAATTTTTCACCATATTTCCTCTCTCTCTCTTTCTGAGGAGATGGGTGAGACAGGATTTTGGTGTGCACCTGACAGGCAGAGAGGGTTGACTCACCACAATAGAACACTGTACAGATTTTTGTTTTGTGAATCGGCTTTTTTTCTTGGAAATTCATGTTTTGCCAGAGGTGCTGCTTCATGGAATTTCATTTATAATAGGAAACTAAAATTTTAACAAGGTTTTCATGTTTCAATCATTTMTAGAACTGCAGATTATTCTTGCAGTATTTGAAGGTCCCAGACAAATCTTGTCTGCTGGAGCTGAAAGCCTCATAGCTTTATACTCCTCTTTACAGTCCTCTCCTTGACTTGCTGTAGTAGATGACTGCCATCACATCAATCTTCTATGAGGAAGATAGATGACTGACCAGAGTAATTAGTAAAGCACCTTGAAGTGAAGATGAAATAAACCATGGCCAAAAGGCAGCATTATTATTGACAAGATATCTTTAAAATCTTTGACTTGGTTCCAGTCAGGCTTCATGTTTCCTGGACTGCTTGTCAGACAGGATTCACTCCCTTGGAAGGGGACCTTTAACATCTCATTCTTCCTTTTCTGATGTTGGAGTAAGCACAAAAATCATTATCAGGACATAAAGTCTCTCTCATCTGGTTGTTCTGGTCATTGGTTTTCATTTGGTCTCAGCAAAACACAACAGTTCTTAATCTTGAAGGACAATGGACATGGGTGAGACTTCTGAAGAGTTCTCTTATTTATGGGGTAGCTGTCACCCCCTTTCCTTCCTGCAGAACTTGTGTGCACTTTGAGTGCATAAAGCTACTAATACCCTCTTGATATTTTTTCTATGCTAAACACCCCTATTTACTAAAATCCCAACAATTCTTGACACTGAAGCCCCCACAACATCTGTGGGTATCCTGTCTTTCTGAAATATTCCACCTCAGATGATACTGTGTTCCTGTTCCCTGTGTGTGCTCTGCTATGAGATTTTTGTTTTGTGGGMTATTTATCTCTTCTTTAATTTATTATGGGTTGTGGGGGTTAGGATTGGGTTGTTGTTGTTTGGGGTGTTTTTGTTTTCTTTTGGGGTTTGGGGTGTTTTGTTGTGGTTTTTTTGTTTGTTTACTTTGCTGGGGGTTTTGGTTTTTTTTTGGTTTGGTTGCTTGTTTTGTTTTATCCTACTAGCAAAAAAANTTAGTTTGGTTTTGTTTTTTGTTTGTTGTGGTTGTTGTTTGCTTGTTTGTTTGTTTGCTTGTTTTGTTTTATCCTACTAGCAACAAAAGCATCCTTTGTGTCAGGTTCATTCCCCAGATCCCTGCATGAACTGAGTCTCCATGTTCCATGGTTGAGGAAGAGCTCACAGCAGTGCTGGATRTGTTTCCATTCTGCACTACTTACAAAAAACCCACACTACCTAAAGGTTAAAAATAGAGATCAGAGGTGATTTGGTTATATATATGAAGAAATCAATGAAATTTAGCAAGCCTCTGGAATTCTGTCACTGATTCTTCAAAGTAAAACTTCCTTTAGACTTTCTTAAAAACTGTAATTACAGTATTTAATCTGAAGGTGCTATGTTTTTGTTGTTAGACTGGARTTTTTGCCTAGTTTAATTGGGGAATTTTCTCTCAAACTTCATAGCTTTTGTGCTGTTAGAAAAAAAGTCTACAGTACTTTTGTTATGCCTTGATGCCCCTGTCTCTCACACATTGGTGTATGATTTGGAAAATTCCCATAGTTAGTTTTCAGCTGCAGTGACTGAGTCAGTGTTTAAATCCAACAGCTGGTACTGTATGTCAGCACCTGAAGTAAATAACACTCTCAGTGATGTACTTGTCTGTCCCAATAAATATGTTCATTTGAAACTGTCAGTGGGAGATGCCATGATTTATTACAGCTGGAGTTCCACTGGAATAGAATAAGCACAGATATACAACAGAAGGGGAAACTGTGGTCTTCTCGCTGCTTCAACTTGCTTTTCATTATATTATTTTACTGATTAATTTTCTGATAGGTCAGAAAATTACTTGTTTCAGTTACATTTCATAGCAATCTGTATTTAGTATTCTGATTTACCAGATTTTTTTTTTTTTTTTAATATATGGAAATTTAAGTGGCTGAAAGCAGGTATCTGAAACTTTATGAAAGTAGCACCAAATATTTTTATATTGTCTTTTTAAAAATGGAATTTGGATATGGAAATAAGCTAGGCATTTTTCTCAACCCACATATTCTAGGACTCTTGATCCTGCAATCAGTTCAGGATGACATTTTATACTGAGTTTGTTTTCAAAATAAGACATTGAGGGAATTCTCTATTTTAGAAACTAAGGGCAGGGAGAGTACAGAGTAATCAGCTTAAGCAAGTCTAGTTTCATTATTCAATGGTTTGTCCCTATCCATCTCTTCTTGAGTGTTACTATTCAGGGGAACTGTAAAAAATCTCCACTGAACTGAAGATTCAGCAGAGTGGAAAAACAGAAGAGCAAATAAGAATTACAGAGGAGATGCCATGAAATAGTTTAGCAAAAGAATAGAAAAGATCAGTGAGAAGAAAATGGTAATAGAAGGGGGGGGGTGGGAGTGAATTTTTAATTATGCTCAAAAAAAAAACAAACAAAAAACCAACCAAACAAATAAAGAAAACCACACAGACCAAAAAACRCTTACCTACTGACTGATAGAGATACGTTTATGAAAACCAAATGAGAATCTTTTCCTGAAAAATAAATATGCCGAGGGAGAAGTAGAAGAGAGACTACCACATTTATGCCTAAAGGATATTGTAAGTTTAAAAACAGAACCTGAAATTGATTTAGACAGAATTGATTAAACAAATGGACATGAACAAAAGCTACTTTTATTTTTGCAATAAAGAAACAATCTTAATAGGCAATTCTGTAACACTAGTAAACCAAGAGGCCAGCTTTTTCAAGTTTTCTAGCAATTAAAATTATTATTCTTCCTTAGCACTGTTTTTCAAATAATTTCAATTTCTTGACTATTTTTGAAATTAATTAGCTTTCTTTTCTTTTCATCCTAAGCTATATTTCAATTTATCATTTGATAATGCCTAGAGACTTCTTGGCACATTATTGTTATAAATGAAAATCTCCAATTATTTTTGTGTGACCTGATACACTGCTTGCCAGAATGCAATCATAATAACTCAAAAGTCTAACTTCCCGAAAGCTGGGATCTATAGTCAGCAGTGCAAGAGGATCTGAGAAATTAAGAAACTCAGAAATGTACACACAAATGAAAAACGAAATGGAAGGGAAAGTGTTTGAAAAAAAGAGAGGAGTTAACATTGAGTATTAAAAAGAAAAAAAGGTGCAAGAAGAAAACTTTTAATAAAATATTACTGTGTTGCATCATGGGGACAAGACTGAGGAATATAGATAATCCAGGAGAAAATTGATAAACCAGTAGAAATCAAAGGAAAAAGGTTGAAGGAGAAAGGCAGTAGCTGCTGAAAACTCAAGCATCTTTGTCACACAGGGGAGGGTGCAAATACAAAACTTACACTCCTGAAACCCATGCCTGTATTGGTTTGTGTTCAGGTCAGATCATAGAAAATGTTTTATACTTCTGAGCTGACCTGGAGATTGAAACTCGATCTTTTCTATTGACTTGGACTAGAAGATTGAGAATACCATATCTGTGGACATGTCCTAATGGCTGGATCATAGAGAGAAATGCTGAATCACAAAGTTCTTTCTTCTTTTTTTTTGTATTTAACATTATTTTATTTAACATTATATTCCTCTTATGGTAAATGGAAATAATTTGACTTTTTTGTTTTGTTTTTTTTTTAAACTTATCTTTCAAAGTTTGTTGCGCAAATCAAATTTTAATGGCCTAATTCTTCAAAACCTTCATGGTTTCCAAAATGATTACTTGTCTATGAAATTTTGGCTTGAGTATTTGATCAGGAAAAGGAATGTTAGAATCCTCTTTTCATATTTCTGCAGAATAAAAATGTCAGAATTCAGTTGCACATATCATTGATGTGTCAACTTTCTTTCGCATGTGAGAGAGCTCAAGTTAAGAGAAAAGGTAATTGCTCATAATGGTGGAAATAAATTCAAAACAGAACTCTTTTGTGAGATGGTGTACTAACAGCTAAGAAATAAACGTAGGAAGAAGGATGGATAAATATCTATAAAGGAAAATATCAAAAGCCAACAGAAAAATGAAGGGTTTTTTTCAAACATTTTGACTGAGCTCGTCACTGAATACTGATTTCTGTTAATTATTGAGTCTGTTGCTGTACATAAATCAAAGCAAAATCTAAGGTAAAATAATGTTTCTGCCAAAGGAGAGCTGTTTTGTTGTGTTCCATAACTCTGTTTAAGCAGAGAGCAATAAGGGTCAGTTACACAAAGTCTCTGGAAGAAGGAAATAATGTGACTTTTTATCACAACTTTAAGTGACTCATCACAAATGTGATACACATCTACCCTTTGACAATGATGTGCAGGGGAAAAGAAACACTGGCAGATCATTTTCAAAAGTGTGCCCTGGGAACAAGGAGTTCGAGGGTCACACTTCACTGCCCCTGTGAAAATTGCACAGAAATCCTCCACAGGCTGAAGTGCACTTCCAAAATGACGAGGCAAACACCCTGGAGCTTCAGTACATGGGCTTGGTGTGCAGTAGAGCTGAAGATGGATAAAACATCCTTAAAACCTCAGCTTCAATATCCAGCACCCATTTCAGCTGCAGGCAAGAGCTGCTGTATTCATTTCACAGAATCCCAGAATCCCAGAATCACAGAATCAGAGAATATCCTGAGTGGGAAGGGACCCAWGGGGATCAAGTCCAACCCCTGGCCCTGCATCTCATCATTCTCAAGAGTCCAATCCTGTGCCCCAGAGCCTCTTCAGCTTTGGTTCTGTGACCACATCCCTGGGAAGCCATTCCAGTGTCCAACCACCCTCTGGGTGAAGAGCCTTTTTATAACATCTAACCAAATTCCCCAGTGCTTTGTTGAAATGTAGCCTCTGGCAGCCTAAGTGCCACTGAACATACCATCTGACAGGTCATTTGCATAATTTCATGATGTCTTCTTTGTATTTTACTGATGGGATTTTTTTTTCTATGTTTCACACTTATTTTCTAAAAAGATGAGCTTTTGTTCTCTTTCCTTCCACAACAGATGTGAGGAGGAGGAGAAATATATATTGGTAAGAGTTTTCAAATAAAAAGAGCTCTTCCTCTTCAAAGAACAAATATGTACGTGACAATATGTTCTGTATGAAAAACAGCAATGCACAAAGGAGATCTGTAGCCAAATAAATTAATGACACATGCTCAAGTATTACATATAAATCAAATTAATTTTATTTCAATACATGAGCAAAGACTTTAGCATGTGACTTTTACTCTCTTATTTCCTCTTTGCTCTCCACAAAGCCGCAGAGGTTTTTAATGTGCACAGCTCAGTAAGATATGTTAAAGAATGGTACATCAAGTTATCTTCCTATAAATACRCAAAAAATATAATATAAAATATGAGTGGAGGAAGGAGCTGTGATACATGAAAAAAGAAATCCAGYGTGAAATTTATTCTTCAGTAGTACATCCATGAAGTGTTAAAACTAATCAGCAGCAGCATTTTCTGKGACCCTGAAGAGGTTTGTTGCTCTTGTGTTGATTATAGCCTATTACACTTACATTATCAACAAAACTAACTGATCAGACATCAGAATCTTCARCCCATCTGGGATGCAAGACCTCCCTCCCTCCATTCAAGGTGTTATGTTTCTGACTAATGTAGCAGATTCCTGTGCTGATCTCCCATATGTAATTTAAATGCTAAACTTTGCATATTTCCAGKGTTAAAAATTGGTTAGTTGAGCATGTAGATTACAGGATTAAATCTAACCATTGTTGGAGGAAAAAATAAAACAACAGCATGAATCAGATGAACCAGTTCTGTTTCCTCTGATTCTTGGTCCTAAACTTTTATAACAATGGTAATTTTTCARTGTTCTGTCCTTTGTTTCTTTAGTGTGAACTGTTGATGAAAGTATTTTTAAAAGCTTGTACTGCGTTAGCAAGCACCTACTTTTCAGGATATATGTATGTGCATATATATATCTATACATATACACATATATACATGTGTGTGTACATATATAACAGAAGCCATATTGCAGACAGTGTCCTGCTGTGACCCTGGGCATAGGTTAAAGTGGAATTCTTTTGTTCAGACTGTTCCTTAATAATGGCACCCCATTTTGATGTGAGTAATACCTGCAATTTGCCATATCGCTGGAGATGCTGCTTTATTCTTTTAAATCTTACAGTTCAGTATCCAGACCTTCTTTGTCTGGACATTGCCATGGTAAAAGGAACATCAAAGGAAAAGGAAATATATCTGCATGGTTATCCATGTCAGAATTAAGGTGCAAATGTTTCATCAGCTCAAGAGCTACACACAAAATCAGTGCTAACTCCAGGAACACCAAAGTCTAAAACAATCCAGGATGTTATGTATGCATCYATTAGCTCCCTTGTGTACATCACTTTTCTCTTCCGGGGAATTTCATTCTTCTGGGTGAAATGAACTGTCAGAAAGAGAAGAAATCTAAAACAATCTGCTTGGGTAGCTTTGTTAACTGCAGGCAGTTAGCAGTGCTGCTGCAATTCTTTGTCTGTGCTTTCAGGAGACATGGAATAGAAAACAGAAAACAATCATGGCTGTGGCCCTCTGCTTTTCCCAGAAGAGGTAAAGGAAGCTGAAACATCAGCTCAGAAGAGTCGCTCTGAGCACACAGAAAACTATTTAGCACCCCATTAAATAAAACCTCACACAACTCAAAACAACACAACCTCAGTGTGCCACCAGTTGAGAGCAGGAATGATAGAGGAAAAGCTGTTCTTTGCCAGGACCCAAAAGGAAATTTAWATTCCCCTGTGCTGGTTAGGAAAGGTGCAATTTACAAAAGTGCAAGTRAGACAAAGAGACAAAACAAAGAAGCAGAACAAAAGAGCAATTGCATTCATCCTCAATGAAAGGAAAACTCCCTCCTGGCCCTGCCCTACTGGCAAATTCATTTATCTCCAGAAGGTGAGCAAAGCCCTCTAAACAAACTGCTGAAAGAGTTCAGTGGAGCTACTGTGCAAAAGCATTTGATTTCTCGCTGCTGTAACATATAATGCTTCAGAGAAAGGTAGAAGAATGTCTACTTCCACTAAAACAATAAAAAAGCTCAGAAGTAAAATTTTATTGTGCTTTACCATCTAGAACAAGTGAGGGGAAGCAAAAAGTATACCAATGGGTGAAACTATTTGGAACTCTTAACTGAATTTCGTCACACAGTTATCATTAAATTAAATCTTCTGTATTCTTCCTGCTTTTGAAAGAGGTGTTTGGAGTGCAACAGAATTATAGATAGAATTAGTTCAATATAAGTGCTAAAGATGAAAAATTACCCTGGTAAAGCTAGCCTAACTTTTTTTCAGTGCCAACTTTTGCTATGTCATACATCAATATAMCATGTCATAGACATTTTGTCTTTAACAACAACTGAATGCTTTTTCTGTGAATCCCTTGAGAAAATTTATTCTGTGTTTTAATAACTGTTACTGTTGGTCAGTTTTGATATTTGTCGAATTTTCTTTTCAAAAGTTTTTGGATTTTTAACTTGTTTTCTATTATTCATAACAATTCTTGTGGGTTTCTGTATGACTTCTGTTCTCAGTATTTTCATCTTAGACTTCTTGCTGAATGTTTCCTTGAACACAGTCATTTAACTGTTTATATATGCTTAATTCCTTTGCTCTTTCTCGATAAGTCAGCCACTCCAGCCACCTAAATAATATTTTGTGCTGTTCTCTGTTTTATATCTCTCTATAACTAGTAGATAACAAATCTTCTCAGCTAAATACAAAAGTGGTCACTAGTCATTTATTAGTTCATCCATCACCCAAAAAACACAAGGAAGTTTCTTAACCAGTTAATTGGACTTGACTTAACTATAGAGTTGGTTCTTACCTCTATTATCCATGCAACACAACTCCAGTGATAGCAGCATAAAAAAGGTTATTTRTATTTATATATRTGTGTGTATAAACCAGACAATGAGCTTAATCAGCTGTACAGCAACAATTCTCAGTTTATCATCTCCCTCATTCTTCTTACTGGAAAATCTAGTATTCTATTTAATAGACTACATATATGTCTTGCTTTCTGTCATCTTTCTCAGCAGTTCACTACATGTTTTGTCACTTTTTGTCACGCTGCTTCTCTTTTTGCATCATTTAAGGATGACACAGCAAGACAGAGACCTTACATTTGCAGCCATTAAGCACATCCCAAACATCATTTTGGGTTGAACACCAGGTGCAGTTCCTCAGCCAAGTCCTTATCATGGGATTCTGTTTACATAATAGTCACATAAAGATGATTTACAGTACAGGTGCTTCAATACTTGCATCTAAATGGATAATGGCCAGAGTTTTTTGTTCAATGCATCATTTTATATTACCATCATTAAAGAAAAATGTAGCTTGCTGTGCAAGGTATATCATCAATTTTATTGGAAATAGCAAACAGAGAGGAACTGTCCCTTCTGGGCACTGGCCTGTTTCCTTTTTGATGAATAATTGTCCTTGAGAAAATGATGTTGTACCATCATTGTATAGAGAMGAAACATAAACACCAGGCTTAGTGAGAAGWTGCAAATCTCAGGGATTCCTAATGTATCTTCAAGGGGAAATGGACTGACTTCTGATTGTAACCAGATTTTACCACAACGTGCAGATTAAATATGTTACCAGAACAATAATSAAAGCTGTTTGCCCCTTTGCTGCTTTACTTCACAAATCACTGTCCTGTGACATTTGTACATTCAGTCAGACTTCTCTCAAGATGTTTTAAGTTTTAAACTCTTTCAGAGAAACAAATACAGAGTGACTAAGAACCCTTAGAGATGTAACCCAAGCCAAATGTTAACATCATTCACCATGGAAGGTAACTTCATATTGCAGAAGTTTTCCCAGAGTCCCTCRTAAGTTGCAGCCTGATAACAAATTATGGAGCACAATTGAATGCAAAAATCACATTCCAGTTTGTTTCAAATTCTGACTAATATGAAAAAGAACAAAAAAGTAATGGAAAAAGCTGTGGAGTTGTGGTAAATACCTGTTTCTGTCAATCCAGAAAGGGTCCAGAAATCCTTTTACTTGTCTTACTTTCATGTAGTTAAGAGGATATATAACTCTCAGAGTGTAGAAAGCAATGGCAAGAATTAAGAAAATAGACATTGTTAGTATGATTATTATTAAATTTATTATTTTATTACAACATCTATTACTATTATTACTAYTATTACTATTACCAATATTTTAAAAATACTTCTGTCTCATTAGTTTTGACATATTGACAATAAAATATTGATAGTCAGAACAGAAAAAAACTGAAAGTAGGTGCAGTGTAATTTTTTTTTTTCTACATTACCGGTAANAAAAAAAAAAAAAAAAAGAGGGCTTTTTATTTTGTTAAAATAACATAGTAAACTTTTGCTTTCTTGATATAATTCAAAATAATTGTTTGTCTTTGGGCAAACAATGTCTACTTAAATTGTATTAAAAGTGTGAACTTGTCTTGTGAGCTTTACTATTTCTAAATTTAATAGAAAAAAATCTTCATATGATGTACTTCAGATGAAAGAAAGATATTCCTGGGCCAGCTCTAAAGTGCTGGGAAAAGGGATGTGTAATAGTACCACTCTCTGCACATAAAGTCGAGTGGTGCCAAGAGGAGCTGCTGTAATAGTGCAGTAAAAATGGAAAGAAAACAGAATGTAGGGAAAAGAAAAGGCAGTTTGGGTGCTCGGATGATTTAAAATGCCCAAACTGAAACAGCAGCCAGGGGCACTTTCTTGTATTTACACTTTGACTTCAGTTATGGATCTTTCCTATGATACCCTTCTCTTAGAAAGGTTAATGGATAAAGACTGTGCAGTGTTCTCCCTTTAAAACCCCTTTTAATCTCTYGTCAGATACAGTAATTTTAGCATTCAGAAGTAGCAGGGATTGTTCCTGCAGTTTAGAGACCTGTGGTAGAAAAGTAGGGAACAGCAAGGGCCAACACTTTGTGTCTGTTAACATTCACAGCCAACACATCCTTGCTACACTTCCCCTGCTAGAGGATCTTATGAGTTTTATTACTTCAGTGTTTCTATGGAAATGCCCATTTTCTCAGCACCAGTCAGGCTATTAAAATTTAGATTGTGAAAATATGTTCCAGAGCACATTGAATGACTTTTTCCTTTGTTTGGCTTTTTTATTTTTTTTTTCTTGTTTCAGCGTTAAATGTAGACTTGAAATTCAGTCTCAGCTGTACTAAGTACTTCTTCTACACTTCAAAACCTGTGACCATCTCTTATAACACATCTTGAAGCTGGATTTGTAATTTGGATAAGTCTGAAGATAGAAAAAAATGCTATAATTCCTATTATTGCTTCCTGTTTGTGAGTTTGGGCTTATTAAAACTTTTTYTTTTTCATTCACCTTAATAAAATAATATAAATAAATTAATAAGACCCCTCTAATACAACACTTTGGATGCAACAAGTTATTCTACCTTTTTCCATTAGCTAGAGGCTGACTATGCCAATAAAAATGCACAAAAGCAAAAGAATATTTTTTTTAAAAAAATTGCTGCTGCTGGATGAATCTGCCAGGCACAGCCTATGAGCATTGTGGATAAGTAGATCAAACTGTAGTACATTCTGATACACTGGAGGTATACATATATGGTCTTGTTTGCACTTAGCACTTTCTAATATCATGATGAGTGGGAAAAAAGGGATAGAGTGAGGAAATCCCTGTGTATGTTTTTTAAAATGCATATTGATTAGCATTTTAGCAAAATGAGTTTGACCAAGTACAAAATATTTTGATACTGGCAGAGATTCTTTATAAGAAAGAAGAAATAAGGATAAAATCTGTAGCTATATGTAGTGGAAAARCAAAGAAAAACAAAAGAGATTGTATTTTAAACTGTTTTGAAATCTTGTACAAAATCTGTTTAATTAAGAGGTATTAAGGTGAAAGACAAGTATTAATGTTTAATATACACTGAAATAATATAATTTATCTGTTTTGCAACAAATATTTAATTGTATGAGTCCATTAGGGGTAGCATTTTAATAACTCCTGTTAAGTGTTTTCTTCAACAGTAACTAAAACAATTACAATCCCAGTTCCCACCAAAACTTTACTGAACTCCAGTTTTGCTGGATTAGTTAATTTTCATCAGCAAGCTGATGTCCAACAGCTATTCAGGGTAAGGAAGAAGTGCCCTGTGTCTCAGCATAAACAGATGTCCAGCCACAAGAGAAGAAAGTATTTAAAGTTCTCTTATCAGTCAGTGTTAATTGCAAAGAATTTTAGTGCAAAGGCATCTAAAAGTTTGCTTCTACTTGAGGAATTTTTTGGGAAGAAATGGCTGAAAAGGAGCTGTATGCATTGCTCCAGCAGTGGCACCAATAGCAGCATGGATGGAGTTTGTATTTGCCATCAGGGTCTGTGTGTATCTATTTAAGAATGTYGATTGTATTCAGTAAAGCAGCTAAGGGGTGTTACCTTGCATGAAAATGAGTATATGACAATTTAAGTTAACATTTTAATGTCATAGGACTGGCTGATTCCCTTTCCCAATAGTCTTTGAGCAGTAAATATTTCCTCTTAGTATCAATAAATTATTTCTTTTTAGTGAAATGAAGACAAAATTAGAAATAATTCTTCATTATACTTCCCCAAAAGCAATTTCAGGGTATTCTATTTTCTTTAGGAATGTGCAGTCCACATATGTATATCAAATATAGTTAGGATGTGTCCAGAAGATTTTTTTTYCCATTGTTTCTTCTTTAAATTAAGTCTCAAGTACACTAAAACTATACAGGATTTTTTTGCCCAATATGCTAATCATTCAGTCCCAATAGTCCCTTTTCAAAAACATTCTGATTTATGGATTAAGGTTGTGGCAAATTAAATTTTTAGGAAAAAATTAAGATTTTTTTCCCAATTCTTGGTCTGACGTATGGCAGAAGAACCTTCCTGCAGGAGAATAGTTGCAAGGGAAAATAAAAACTCCTACAGCAAATGCATAAAGGTGAGGCCAAAACATTGTGGGTTGTCTGTCTTCTTTTTACTTGGCTCTTTCCTGCCTTCCAGCACAGAGGAGACTCAGAAGTTCTGTCTATAATATATTATTTAATATATTTCCTTATTTTTCTATAGTGCTTCAAAAGACCAAGTGCATTTGGTCCATGTTGAAATTCTGGGAATGTCGCATGGGGAGGTAAAGTTACACTGGGATTTTGCTCTAGAGATTTTTGTCTAATTGGTCCCTGAGGTGACCAGGCATATAAAACAGTTTCTAACCTAAGGCAAAAGCAGGAGTATATTTAAAAAACACTAAGGAATTTAATCCTCTTCCTCCTCCTTCCCAGCAGTAACAGCAGACTTGTTAAAGAATCATGGGGCTTCTGAGAGGCTGAGGTGAGAGTGGAAGAACACCTTCCTTGCTCTCATCCTCTTTCTCCTCGCCTGTATCGTTTAATAATCACCTTAATCAAATCCTGCTTGAGTGATTTAACCTCATGGTGTAAAAGTGCAGCAGAAAGCACGGGCAGGCCACTCCTACCCTCATTAGTACAAGGGATTGTGGAGGTCCAACTCCTCCGCAATCGCTCTCAGGAGCAGCAGCCCTGGCTCAGGCCAAGGAAGGTCTGTGCCATACAGAAACCTAGCCATCTGTGTGCAGGTGTGTAAGGATGAGAGAAAATAGATCAAGTGCTGCTGAGAAATGATCCTTCACCCAGCAGGTTCTGCTGGCCATTGTTTTAGCTTTGGAGGTTCCTCAAACCTGCTGTGCTTTTTCTACTTGAAAACTTTCAAAGCTTGTCCAGTCTTCCATCAAATCTGTATGAAATGTCAGTATCTCTACACTTCTCTCAGCAGGGGTTTACACAGGTGTCTTTCTGTGTGAAAAGCTGTCTTATCTTACTGTTTTCAGCCTTGTTCCACCTACTTTCATCCTTTCCCTAGTAGCCTCCTAGTGCCTGTGTTGGAAGATGTGACAAATAATCTGTGCTCCTGAATTTTATAGATCTCTCATACCATACAAACTCTGCTTTCTGATCAGGCATTCCTAAACTCCTTTTTCCCCCCARTTTATTAATCTATTTTAAGTGAGGGCGGTCAGTGTTCAAAGAAAAGAGAAACATGGATTTATGTGGTAGTTTAGTGCTGTTTTCAGAGGAGTTTTTATTGTTTGTTAGTAGCTTCTGACAGTAGATTTACTTTTGTCATCTAATGAGTTTTGAGATCAAGTCTTCACAGAACTATTACAGCCCCAAGATGCTGTTACATCTTTCATGAATTACATTGCTTAGGAATTATTACTTACGTGCCTTTCATTTATGTGTCTGTCCATGATAAATTTTATTAGTGGTTTTACTAGCACTTTGGATTAAAATTTCCTTTTGGTGTTTCTTTGTTTCTGTTGTCTTCATCATGATCAATAACTCGATATGATTAGAAACCTTTCCTTCTTATTAACCATTGAATTTTTTTTTTTTAATTTTGATAAATGAGTAAATACTATTATCAGTTTCTCATTTTATATAAAACAAGTATTTAGCTGTGTCACAACATTGTTCTCAGCCCGTGATTACTTATTTTCTTTAAAGTTTTTGCTTTTTTTTTTTTTTTTTTTTTTTTTTTTTTTTTTTTTTTTTTTTTTTTTTTTTTTTTTTTTCCAAGAATTTCTTTGATGCATTATTCTTTTCCATAGATATTTGGTTTACTGACCTCAACTTACCCATATAGTACCTGGATCGTTTGTTTCTATTTCCTTTTTGTTTGGTGCAACCTTTGTAACAACGCAAAAGTGACGCTAAGTGCAATGTTAAAGATCCTTCAACTAAAGCTTCATTTTCCACCCTAATTCATACTCAYTGCAGCTTCAGGCCGACCTGCTGACCCTCTCACAAGCAGTTCCAGCATGGATCTCTAGATTTTTCTCCTCAGTGAATATAAATTTAAAAAATCACTACATTTCTTCAGTAGTTTTCCCTCTTTAAAGCTCCTTTTTCACTGATCATCAGCTGACTATGTGTACAGGMTGCAATATTTTTACTCCATGTAGATTTGCAGACAATGTTTATCCAGAAATTTTTGATTTATCCTGTCAGAGTTTGATTCTATTTACTTTATCTAAGTGCAGCTTCCTATTTCTGGAATATGCTGCCTCTTTCTAATACTTTCCCTTACTATTCTACTTAATCACATAAATTATTCTSTCTTAATAAGCAATGTACACTGATGCCTCACTAACAGTGGGATGCTCTGCAGTGTTCTCCTCATGTCTAAAAGGATTATATTTTGGTTATCCTTCTTATCTTCTTCTTAATGTTTTCATAGTTCCATCTTTCAGTCCAGTCACAAAGGTTTCAGTTTGATTTTGTGAGGTTATCAAATTAYAATACACTGCATTTGGTAGTACAGGATAATTTAAGTGAATGATTTGGGTTCAGCTCCTGCCCACTATTGGGGATGAAGAAATGAGTTTTATTTTCTCTCTTGGGCTGCATAACTGTTATGCTTGAAACAATCAGGGGTATTGTATAAAAATATATTTTCTGGACACAACCTACATTGAAATGTGAAAGCTGTCTGGATGTGAGGAAGCATCTGTTTACTGAGAGGGAGGTCAAACGCTGGAACAGACTTCCCAGAGATGTGGTCCGTGCCCAGACCGAATTTCTGTTTGATAGAGCCACAAATATTTTTATTTTGATGGAGCAACTTGAATGTTGCAACAACATTTGAAGAAGAGACAGATTTCTGAGAAAACTTTAAAGGCTCCAATCATTAATTTATTTAGCTGTAATAATCAGGTTGGCCACTCAGCCCTCTGTAGAGGGGCATATAATCAGAGCTTGACCATCAGCCTTGAATTATCATCAGCATCAAAGTCTCGCAGTACCCTGAAAATATCTATTGCATATATTAAAATTGTATTTCCTAAAGAGGCAATCAATTGCAAATCATAATCAGCAGCTCCTCCAACAAATTGCTTATATAGACTGACATTCAACTCTTTTCTTCTGTTTTCTTATTTTTCTTCCCCCATTCTCTGTCTGCTTTTGTCAAGCTTAAAATAAAGAATATACAAGAGCACTCTATAAGAGATTTTTTTGTTTTTTTGTTTTTTTATTCTGCTTTCACTTGCATGGTACTTTTTTTTTTTTTTTTTTTTTGAAGGCATTAATTTTTTTTTCATTAAATTTTTGTTGGAATATTTTGAAATATAGTCGTTAAGTTGACGGGTTGCTGGAGGTCACACATTGCTAGAAGCAGACCTCTATTAACATGCAAATTGCAGTTTCACACCAGTGGCCTCTTTAAAGTCAAAGGGGGAATAAAGTTTTCAGATTGGAGCTGGGCAGTCAGAATACCAAGAAGGAGTGTGTTTAGAACACTGGGAGTTCAAATGAAAATTCCAAGTGGATTTATGTCTTTAAACCCCTGTAAAATTCTATATTTGTTAAGGATTTATTCTTCCAAGTGGTAATGCTTTCTGTAATAATGTGGTTTGTTTCCTGTTTTTCCTTGCCATTGTTTTTCTTTCTCTTGCTCCACAGAAATAAAGTTTTGGAAGGACTATGCCARGGGTTTGACATCTTTGTTGTCAAAGCAGCTGTGTCATGTAATCAATGATCAATGTCAAACCATGTCTTGATGAATTTGAGTGTGAATGGTGTTCACACAGCGGACGTTCTCACTCCAATTTCTGGTCTGTTGTGTTCAAGGTAATCATATTGACATTTGTCCTTGTGCCAGCAGTGCCTKAACTTTCCCTCTTTACTCCCACCAGTGACTTTGGGTTTTTGCTTTCTATTTGGAGAAAGCAATCACACATTCCTTCAGCCTTTGCTTTCTTAGCTGAAACACACCAAACTCCTTTAATAACACCCTGTATGATAGGATGGACACCATCTCTCTTTTTCTAAGAGGGCTTTTTTTGAGTTGAGCTTATTTAAATATGTCACTGCATGCAAAATTCCTGATTTTACAAATTATTTTTTAATGGTAATTCTTTTGCCTGTGGTGGTAATCCATATTCAGCATGGTTTCTTTAAGGAAAAAAAAAAGCTATGGGGGGGAAAACCCCTAGGGAGTAGCTACTTTAATTACTGGACACTGTAACCCCTGAGGAGGGGTGATAAAAAACCTAAAAAAAAAAAAAAAAAGAAGGAAAAGTTTGGTTAGACAAGGAAACACATTCCTTTAAAGCTATTGGATAAAAAGTATAGTTATAGGCAATATTATGGTAAAGCTCTCTTGAAATTTAAATCCGTGGGAGTTGCTAAGGGAAGAAAAAGCTCCAACCCCCCCGAAAAAGTTTAAAACAACCAATCAAAGACTGAAACCCAACTAATCACCCCACAGAATATGACTTTTGAACTTTAGTATTGATCTTTCAATAACTGGAGTCTCTGACTTTCACTTTTCCTGATAATAGCAACCTCCAGACTTCCAAAACACGATTTTTWAAAAAAAATCTTTTAATGATAAATCTATGACTCAGAGCAACTTGCTTAATTTGTTGTAAGGAAGGAAAATATAATTTATTCTTTTTAAAAGAAGACCACAAACTTACTTGTACCATGAAAAGTAAGATAAGAGTTGAAGTCGYGCTTTCTACATAAGAACATCTTTTTTATTCATTAGACCAGCATATGCTGCTTTCACTAACTGTACTTTCTATAGCAAAATATTCATTTTGCATGACATTTTATTAATAGTATCATTGAATTATTTTATTATTGTATTAAATTATATCAGGAGGTAAGGTAGGTATGCTTTCATCAGTTGATGAAATTSTGTGAAGGTGTAAAACAGATCAAAACCTCCTTTAAATTTGTGTTTGGCAGGTTTCCTATTGCATTTGGGATCTGTGTCAAACTGATCTTGGGTAGTCAGTTTGKTTTTTTTGGCTGCTCACAATTCCAGCAGTCTGTGCAGCAATTAAACATCGGCACCATGTGTGTTGTATTTCCCTGATCAAGGGCTGGTATGTGTGTCTGCAGCCTCCAAATTTTTGGATTTAATGTGCAGGTCCTTCTATAGCTCTATCAGATGATTTTATATAAAAACCCTCTTCAAACTCCACGTAGATTAAAAAAAAAAATCCCCAAATCAAAACCAAATAAACAAAACCATGCAGGAAAACCCCAGGCATACAGCTGTGGTGAATGAAACTCTGTGTTGAACTTTTTCTGTGTCAAAGGTTCTYGGCTGTTGAGAACATTAAAAGCAATGGAAATCTAGGATGGGAAGGATTGAGCATCTGTAATGTCTGTAGAAACTGGCCTTGAGCTGGGTAAAATGTGGATAAGTGTAGCTGCAATTAATTTATTGGGAGAGCAAGAAATTTCACAAAGGAATATGGATACGTGAGATGTGATACTGTAAGGAAAAACCCCTGAAATCCTGAAATCTGGTTTGTAATGAAGACAGGGGACATCCAGGCAGGTCTGAAGAACCTGCCAGGAATGTGAACGGGGTGAAGGTAATTTCTCAAAGCCAGCCTAGCACTCAGATGCAATGAAGCAGCATGGACTCGTGAGAGACTCAGATTTCCCCAGCTCTTATCTTGTCTGTGAATGTCCAAGGAAAGCCGAGCCCCTGTGCCCAACCTGTGTCCTGTTATGGGGACCTTCACTGAATGACCCTGGTGGGTCGGAGGGTGGTTTGGGGGAATTGTTTAGGGACACACTCCAACAGCATAAGGGTCTTTCTYTTTATGTTCCCCACTGCTGGTGACTGCCAGTGCCCATGAAGGATTCRCACCATCTCTTTATGAAATAACACTCTTTATTCATACAGAACTGTGACAGGTTAAGGACAGTGATACARCAATACACAGACACCATCTTATACCAAATAAAAATATTCAGCACACACTGACTACATTTTTTACCCAACAGGTGACCCTGTAGAAGAGAAGAAACATTCAGCTTTTCAACTGTAGTTACAACAGAGTTTTCCCTAACTTTTCCATATTCTCAACATAATTTTACACAATTTCTTTGTGTTTAGGTGGAGCCTGAGTGTCTCGAGTCATGTGTATGTTTGTTACAGATTGGAGCAAAATTCTTACCCTTCACCCTTAAAGATATGGTCAATAAAGTCATAAAGTACATGCCCAACAAGGAGTGGTCGCACCTTGAGGGTAAAGAATACTCGGAGCTAATTTTACAGTGCTCTCTCATTCTCTTAACGGAGAACCAGAGAATATCCTGTTGGATAACCAACAGGAGTTGGAAGGGACTGATACTGATCATCAAAGCCCAGCTCCTGGCCCTGCATAGGACACCTCAAGAATCCCCCCTTGAGACACTTTCTAATAGTTATATATCCCTCTTAAATTGTGGTGCCAAAAATTGTACACATGCAAGGACCTTACGGCTTTATTTTTTGTGTTTGTACTAAAAAAAGRAAATGAAAGTGATACAGAAGAAATTCAGTGGTGCCATTTGAAAGTTACTAAGTAATATTTCAATGAAATACACCTGGTTCTGCAGAAACTGTTTTTTTGACATAGAAAAATAAAAGATGAATTAATTAACCTTTCCTACATTATTTGTCTGAAAAKGATTCCTTAATGAGAATATAGTTATAATAGACTTGTGTTCATAAATAATTTCACCATTTGTTGATGGAAAATTCAGTCCTCAAAGAAA
>NW_026623327.1:2213094-2218082 GCF_030028575.1 Malurus melanocephalus | reverse complement strand
TTTACTTTTCTTTCAGTCAGTCACAGCCTAATGAATAGATTATTAACCTTTATGGTTTATATTCATGCCCCTAACATATTTATGTCTGGATTCTTAAACTGTTACAGCAATGCTGTTTACCAACTGTCTGAAACACAGGGGTTCAGAAGCAGACATAGGTAATAAATATAATGAAAGAAATAATTCTGATTATAATTACTGAAAAAATGATGAAAAAGATGTTCTGGTTTTTGTAATCATTATTGTGTAATCTCATAGCAATTGTACTCCAATTTAAATGTTTGAAATACAAGATTATAGTCTCTCAGTATGTGGACTCTAACTCTTGTTCTCTCCTGAAACAAATGGAGAGAAGGAATTTTTTCAAATGTTGATGCAATAATTCCTAAGTTTTTATCTGTACTACCTTGGCAATGAGATGTGTGCTAATACAAGTGGATCAGCCTCTTAAAAAACATTATGAACTACACATTAGTTCAGTTTCCATTGCATAACAATAGATCATAGGGTTTGAACATCATTACTGTATGTGAAAATCATAAAATGTCAATTATGCATAATGACTTATCAAAACCAGCATATACTATTAGCCCTTTGGAAATGTGATATGATTAGCATGTTTGTTGTTCAGTCTGAGGATTTTTAATTGACATTGCTGGTACTTCAGTAGCCACACTTTACGTCCATTTTAATCCTAGTTAGTTTTAAAATATATTTACAGCTTGAATGTACAATTTTAAAGGGCACAGATAACCCTCCAGTTTTAAAGACAGATAATAAAGCAGATATACTCTCTGGCTTGTTTTGGTTTTGGTTTTTTTTTTTGGTTGGGTTTTTTTKTTTTTTTTTCAAAAAATACAAAATTATTATTTACAAGAAGAGGAACACAGGCTAAACACAAATTATTTCTATGTGTAAAAAATTACCTTATTCTTGGATACACTTTATTGAACTTCACACAGGATCATCATAAAGATCAATACTGGGCAGTTATTAAAAAAAAAAATATATATATATTTTGCCTCACATCCATCATTTCCAAAATAAATTTGCCTCTATGGATAAAGAGCTCAACTCGAACAAAGAGATAGATTGTTTCAAAAAGCAAATAGAAGTTTTCATTTCAAGTATGGATTTTCTCATTCCTCAGAAGAAAAGGTTTGGATGAAAACCATAAAGTACAAGTGCATTAATTTCAATTTCTTCTTTTCATATCCAAGAAGCAGCAATTTTGTTAGAATCAAGGTTCCCAGCTGTACACACAAATCTATTTGCCTGTTAAACCACTTTAAATAACAAGTGCTATACAGATGCTGCTGTGCATTGATCAGTTKTAGCTTGTAAAGTACTCTTAACACCTCAAAAGTTTATCAGTAATTGAAGTAGGAAAATTATTTTGGTGGCAACAAATGTAGTCAGAAAGTAATATCGTTCTTGTTCTTTTTCACTGAGCAGTTCTGCTATACTTTTGGATTTTAGATCTATAAAACTAGATCTTCACATTATTTCCTGCTCTTTCAAGATCTAATTTATGGTGGTTTTTTTATTACAAAATAACCAAGTCTTCCTTAGTAAAGCATAAAATCTTCAGACAGGTCAATGTGAGGAAATTTGACCTACAGTGGTTGAATTCTTTGATATGAGCTTTTGGGCACATTTTTTATGCCCCAGAAATGCATAAGAACAGCTATTTAGAAAACATGTAAATGTTGCTATCAGAAATATTGACACTTTTTCATGAAATGGCACTCAAAAATTGGGTGCTCACACAGGAATTCATGCATTCCTATTCTGAATTTATGGCAGGTTTKGATTTAGTTTCAGATCCAGATGGAAACACTGTTTCCTTGGCTACAGTTTTCATTACTTYGTCTAAAAGGTCTCTTGAATACAAGTAATTGAGATTGTCACTTCTCTTCTTCAGATGACCCAAAAGAAAAACAAAATTGAATTCAGTGAATAGCAACCGATGGAATATGTGCCTGCCCTATTTGCAGCTAGATGCATTCACTCAGGCTTTTGCTACTTCAGAGAAYTCCCAGAGCGATTCCTGATCAAGCAGAAACCCCTTGCATCAGCTGTTGTGAGAAGTTATCAAAACCAGACTCTGCTCATCCCCACTGCTCCCACAGAGTTTTTCACTCTTGGTGRCTGCTACAATGACATTTTATGCCCTTTAGTGTCACTCCTACCATTTTAAGCACCATGTTATTACACAGAGAGATTATGATGAGAAATGGAAAAATTGACTCCTCCTAAATGCCTTCCCTGTTGTTATATTTCGAGGACAGTTATAAAACCTGAGATGTAATCCTGGAATTGATAAGATTTAAATGTTCTCCTTGCTAAAGTACTGGAACAGTTTTGCACTGSTAGACCTGCAGTAGTGTAGATAGTGAAAAATAGATAATTCATCTCAGTAATTTGGTAAGTAGCAGGCAAAACATAAAAATTAAACCCTARTTTGCAAGTTAAATATGAAATTTTAGAGTCAGCATGTGGAGAGTAAATATTATCATTGGCATACTTCTATATATAAAAATTTGAAACTTTCTAACAAGTTCTACCATTATAAGTTGCCTAATATTAGAAGTTGATTTCAGCTACTTATTTTTTTTTTTTTTGTCTGAGATTGGACATAAAACTGGAGCTTGAACGAGAGCTGTTTCTGAATGTACATGGTTGGAAAATACCTCTTATTGTTAAGCTTGCTGCAAATTCTTCTCTTAATATAATATACCATGGTGTGAGATTACTTGGTAAATACATAGATTTGTTTAATATTAGACTCCTAAAATTGTTAATATATTCTAGAGAAAGAGCCAAGGACATTTTATAAAGCTTTTGGAAATAAAAAAACACTCTTTTTTGAGCTTAAATATTCTTTTGTCAGRGTGAAGCCATTACCCCTTGTCCTACCATAACATGTACTGATAAAAAATTCTGGTATTCCTTCAAAAGCTTTTTCTTTCCTAGCAGACACTCTCTACTTGTTTGAAGGTAAATTTTGGTCTCTGGTTTCATGGCTCTTTGTCTTTCCTGTAATTGTATTTTTGGATAGTTCTAACTTTGATTGCYTTTTCTCCATGTTGTTTTGCATACTTTGTCTAAATTTGGTCAAATCTGTCTGGTTTCATGTCATTCATGCCTCGTGAGGTTATGACAATTATCAGGAAACAATGCCAGGAACCAGATGGCAGAAAAACACCTGCACTTCTCATTAGAATGAGGCAGAAAGAGAGTCTGGTCCTGCCACACCCTCAGCGAGCGTGACCTCAGTGAATCACGGTGCATCACAGCAGCCACTGCACAGAGAGACAATATTTAATCTTCTCATTACCATATAAAACAATATATGCCATATTCCACTTAATTAGACTAGCTGCTTTATTGGGATGTCTCCCAGGGAGGCCAATGAGTGATAGGGAGTAGCAGTGGCTGAGGCTTAATTGGAACACTATTATCATAAATCCCTGGCTTCTTTTTTTATTTTTAGCAGGGACCACTATGACTAATACMATCTAATTAAACAGTGCTTAATTGGGTGTTAAAAATTATGTCGATTTTATATCTGATAGTATAGTAGGTGCCAAGCAATAATGATAAGAACCCTTATCAAGCAAAGAGCTTGCAACTGGTGGGAACAACCTGTGTTCACAATATTTTAATTACAACAATTTTCTTGAAGCTAAAAGTTCTRAGGAGGTGCTGGATGTGACTATATTAAAGATTAGCAGGTGAGGCTTCAGGTTCACATTTTGAGATAACAGACTGAGTGTACAGAAAGTGCCAGTTGAGTTTTTTTTTTCCTCTGTGTGGTGCACAAGACAAGATAACTAAGGGAGGTTGTGGATGTCACATCCCTGGAAGTGTTCAAGATCAAGGTGGATAAGGCCTCGAGCAGACAGGTTTTGTGGGAGGTGTTCCTGCCCATGGCAGGATCTTTGAGATCCCTTACAAGCCTTAAAATTTTATGATTTTATGAAGTTTCCGTACATTTCAGTTAGACAAGAATATATTAATTAAGTACAATTTTTTAAGCTTTTTTTTTTTTAAAAAAAAACTTTAAGGTTTTATACTGGAGCTAAAAGTAATGTCTTCTACTGATAATTTTGATGATTAGATCTAGAAAATAATTGTGGTGAAATATTTTTTTGTATTGCAAAAAAAAAATTTTTTTTTTGCATGTCCTCTGAAGTGTGTGACAAATTGTCTGTGGTGGTCAAGATGTTTTTAAACTGTTTAAAAAAGGCTTAGATTGTTTTTTTGAAAGTGAAAAGCACACTGAAAATTTGAGATTGGTCTCAATAATCATGTCACTGCAAGTCGTAATGCCACTGCTAAGGAATTACTTATTAATAGTATGCTACCAAGTCATTACACACGCTGTTGTCTTTCTCTGACTTTACTGAATTCCTGGGAACCAAAATGAGAGACAACCTTTGGGTTGCAATTCAGCAACTGCACCTATAGGTTTTCTCACCTACAAGAAAATAAATCCTGAAATCAATACGAAAAAACAACCTACACTGCTTATCWATGCATGAGTCTTCTCTAATGAAATAATTTTGGAAGCGGATAGTAGTAAAGCTAAGAAAAATATTTCAGACACTTTTTCTACATTATTTGTCACAGAAAATCTCCACATAAATGCTGTCAGGAGAGCTGGCATTGTGCTAAGCTAAAGCTGTCTCAATGAGTGGGAGAATACAACTTTTGGAGCTGAGTCCCATGAATCTGTGTTTATGCATGTTTATACCAGCCACATACTTGCCCTCATGATCATTTTAAAGGTTTGGTTTATACAACAGTTCACGAAGTGTTCAAGCAACACCTGATGGTGAAGTCCAAAGATGTTCGATGCTCGCTTGAAACTGAAGGCATYTTCCAGTATTTCCTT
The DNA here is from genome assembly GCF_030028575.1 of Malurus melanocephalus. Taxonomy (NCBI): domain Eukaryota; kingdom Metazoa; phylum Chordata; class Aves; order Passeriformes; family Maluridae; genus Malurus; species Malurus melanocephalus. The sequence continues at coordinate 2,213,182 of NW_026623327.1, read as the reverse complement.
TGGAGAATCTAAATACGTGATGGAATTCAGGTTTAGCTCCACAGCCCATGTGCTTTTTAAATACATGTCAGCTTTTGGTAGTCCCTAA
>NW_026623327.1:2210416-2212179 GCF_030028575.1 Malurus melanocephalus | reverse complement strand
AGCACACTGACCCCTTCCTCAGGATATTTTAACATTTCCTGTTAAATTTATAAATGGCAACAAGACATTGTTATTCTGAAGGATTTTTGACCATGAACACTTTTTGACTAAAGTGTTCTTTCAATTTCAAGATATTAGATTTCCCACATACAGAAAGAGCCCCCTAAACTATCCCTTTATTAGAAAAATACATTATTTTCTGAAGTCTGCAAACTCTGTGATGAAGTAGTTGGGTATAACCATAACAACACAACYACAGTGAGAACTTTTATGTCTGCTTATTTTTATCTCCCTTTTGGCTGAGTTCATTGACATGATGTTGCASTTATCTCCAGCAGCAGTACTAACAGATTGGAAAGGCATTTGAGAACGTGGCGACAGGGAAAGTGGTTGGAGAGGTGACAAAGTGTCAGAAACCCTGGCTGTCAGCATGGCAGYGACCTCCCAGATGTGACACTGCCCTCAGGATCAGCGGCAGTTCCTGTTGCCCTGAATTAATGGTTTTGTTAGAAATGTAAGGTTCATGATGTTTCTGGGTTTGGGTATAGGGCTTGAAAGATCGTTTCAGTTAATATTGAGGGGTTTTTTTCACAGACTGAAGGAAAAGAGCAAGGAAAGGGGGACCACAACTCTCCCCACTTTTCTCTGAGAATATGAAAGGTATCTTCCTACATGTTCCTACAACAAGCAGAAATTCTGAAAGATAACCCATTATCTAAATTCAGAAACACAGCTATGTAAAAAATGTTTCTTAAGGCTCCAAGCTGGATTTAAAATTKAGTGCCACCTACTTCATTAACTCCAAATTAAAAAATGCATCTGCAACATTTTATGGAGTTTCTCTTCATGTGAAGAAATAAATGATGCATAATTATCACTGTTACCAATATAATTATTCCATAGGAACAAACAGAATATGAGGAGCATAATCTCTCCAAACAGACATGGCAATTATAGACAGGTCAAAGCCATTTCCAGTAGAGCTGGAGCTCACAGGGATCCAGCTGAGCGTTGTGCTAGTGTTCAGCATAATTCCCACACTCAATGTATAGCACATTGCCTATAAAACACTGAATAATTGCAAAAATTGCAGTGTCCACCTCTTGGTTCTTTTTACTTCCTCTAAATAAAGGGAATGGTGAAAGTCTATACATATTTTGAAGCTGGAATATTTATTAGTGAAAGCCTACTTAAATTCCAAATTTTAATGTGGTATATTACAATAGTTTTCTAAATGTTTCATTGTTATGCTTTTTGATAGAAAGCTCCTAATGCACAATACTCTTAACAGTTGTGCTTATCTTCTGTTACTATCCTGAAGTTCATGTCAAAGGCCATTCTGAAGATCTCAGTTTTAATCTGGAATTGATAAAAAACAAACCACATGTATTAGCACACAGCTGGAGTGGAATTACTGCAGTACTTGGGAACTCACACACACGAGTCTGTTGATACCACACCATTTGAATTGCAACAGGCAAGGATCTCAAGTTAATTTTATATTTATCTGTGGTGAATGTTTTAAACACATAATTCTTTCAAAAGTTACAAGAAAAGACTGAGTAGTGGTAAGAAATGGGTGGATAAATGCAAAGAAAAGGGTGATTTAGGATTTAAGGGGGAAAAGATTGAATACATCCTACTCAGTTTAGTGTAAAAATGCCCAAATTTGGTCATCATTGAAAAGAAAGCCCATTTTTTAGGCCCAATGTTTTGAATATTTAGTAAATTCACAGCGAAAAAACAAACCAAACCAAACAAGA
>NW_026623327.1:2206889-2210322 GCF_030028575.1 Malurus melanocephalus | reverse complement strand
AAAAACCAAAAAACCCAGATCCAATAGTTCAGAAAAGTATGAAAGTTTTTATGCCATTGCAATTTAAAATGCTTACCTTACTAGACAGTCGTTCCACTGACAAAAATGGTGTGGTTTCAGGAACAAAGCATGTGACAAAAATTAAGATGGTAATAAATTATAACCATTATTAGGTTGAGATGATATCAGAATACTGCAATGAATAATGATATTACAGAATATTGCCATATTCCATAATTCCCATTAGAGATGTAAATAGAACACGAAGCTGCACAATCACTTTCCAATAAACACTGTGTTTTTCCTAAATAAAACAACAGCTCAAGCTGCTGGATGCAGAGATTCATGAGAATCTAAAATACATCAATTTTTTAGCTGGGATGAGAGGAGGAATATGGATCATCTGAGCCTTCAGTGAAAAGGGTTAAAGAGCACGTGGGGTGCCAGAAGCTTCCCAAGCAGAGCTGACAGGCAAAATGTCCAGGGATTGGGAAGAGACACCCAGCCAAAGGAAGGAGCAATCAGAAGGAAGTCTGGAGACTGAGGGCAGCTGCAAGATTGTTGGCTTTCTCTTGAAGTTATGCTTTTTTAGCCTATTGATGCACCTTTTTTTCAACTGCTAGAGGATAGCACCCAGACAGGGCTGGGAAAAATATTTATTACTATTTTCAACTTCAGTAGTAATAAAGATAAATAGACCCCTATGTGTTTGTGTATCAGGGTTTAGGATTTATTTGAATATTTAAAAATCCCCAAAAAACTAAACAAGAAACAATGTATTCTCATGAAATCTTTCAGCCAAATTCAGACACACAGATTCAGACACAGATTTAAGTGACAACAAAAATAATTTGAAGAGGGGGCATTCATTAGTCATTAATTGTAAAAGTCAGGTTCTTCTCTGAGTACAGTTTGTCTGAATCACAAAGTGTAAAATCTTATAGAGATGGAAAATCAATTAAAATTGACTGTGGATTTGACCTCCACATTTTAATTTAACTCAAGAACCACCCTAAATATTGCTGAGAGACTTGGTTTGCCTAAATAGGTTAATCTACTTTCCATTCACATTTTGTACTAGACATTATACTCAAATGCTGATGTGAAATTATAATTAAAACATGTCTTGCAGATGAAGGAATTGAAAAAGTGATGCATATCGTTCATCAGCTTTCAGATGTAAACCATTATAAGAGATTTATCTCTTGATAAACAAAATACTTCAGCCTCCAGCACCACTAAACCCAGAACATATGGTTCTTTATTAATTAATGAAGTAGAGYTTACAGGCTCCAGCACCACAGTCATACATACACAAAATAGTGTTGTTTATCCTGAAATTCTAATTACTTTAGAACCATAATTCAATTAGTATTATTAGTTCTCGAGCACTAGGCTTCACATAAAAACAAACTCTAAGAGCTGTAGTAAATCTGAATTAATAATTTGATGCAATTGATAMTAACGTAGCTATTCTCTGTGACTGACCTTTAGGTTATTGCACTTTAAAATGAAATTCTCATGAAATGAAAAAGCAGACTAGATCCATAACATGCTATTTAATTCACTCTATGTATTCATTAGCTGCTACCAAATCAAAACACAACTCTATCAAACATRTATTTCAGAAATTCGTATTACCATAGTTCATAATCCAATGCTGTAAATCTTTGGGTTACACCAAAACTAGTTTTGCACTTTTAATGCATCTTTTTTTTATCCTCCATTAAGGTTTCAATTATTTTTATTACAGTTGCATAGATATTATGTGAATTATTTTCAACTCAGAAGTTCACAGTGTTTTTGACTGAAAGACCAACTTTACTAAGAATCAGCATAAGAACTTGGAGATAATGAATCTGCCAGAAGAGAAAGAAGATTGAAAGGTACTGAAAATTAAAAGGATTCTTTAGAGAATATTCTGAAAATTCTCAGTCAGGAAGTTTGAAAGTTTGGCTCCTCCAGAAACTTAAGCACCTGCATCCATACAGCATGAAAAATCCCAGYTAATGCTTTTGCTGAAAAGGGGGCCAACAACATCTCCATTCACTGGAATCACAGAATCCCTGGATGGTTGGAAGCGGCGAGTGGACATCATCCAGTCCAACTCCCTTCCMAGGTGACACAAGAACAWGTCCAGCTGRAATRTCTSCRGAGAGGGTAAAWTCAGSAYTTCCCTGGGCAGCTGTTCCARCGCTCTGCCACCCCCAAAGTAMAGAAGTTCTTCCTCATGTTGRGGTGGAYCTTGTRTTTATTTCATGGCTGTTGCTCCTTKCCCTGTCACTGGGGCCCCACTGACCAGAGTGCCACCATCCTCTTGCCACCCTCTTTGGAGATATTTGTATGCACTGATGAGATCCCCTCAGTCTTGTCCAGACTGACCAGACCCAGCTCTCTCAGTCTCTCCTCACATCAGAGATTCTCCACACCCCTCATCACCTTTGTGGCCTCTGCTGGGCCCTCTCCAGCTGCTCCTTGTCTTTGTGGTATTGAGGAGCCCAAAACTGGACACAGYACACCAGATGTGTCCTCAATGGGGCTGAGGGGCAGGGTCACCCCCCTTGACCTGCTGACCACACTCCTCCTGATCCACCCCAGGATCCCATTGTCCCTCCTGGACACAAGGACACACTGCTGGCTCATTGTCAACCTGTGATCCATGGACAATGTCGGGTCCTTCCCAGCAGAGCTGTCCCTCTGCCCTGGACAGAGCACAGAGACCTCCAGGTGAGAGCAGCAGGCACCAACTCCATCTGATCTAAGAGGAGGCTGAGCAGCTGCAGGTGCTCACAACTGTTCAGCACAGCAACATCACCTTTATATGGGAGGTAACAAATCAGGATTTGCCTCTGCAGTGGACTTTCTGGGGCTCAGGACGTACCCATGGGTAAACAATTTGCACAGGTCTGTGCTCGCACTGCTGAGATGTCCTAAGCCACCTTCTAAAAGTTCTGAGCAACTGTGACAGTGATGAAGCTGCTTTTCAAAGCACCCCTTCCTTTGCTCAAGAATTGTTAGTTTTCAAACCATTTGTCAAGCTGCTGTGTATTCAGTGTATTTTCACCTGTGCAAAATATTTTCCTTTATTTTCAGCCAAATGTCTTACTAAAATGATTTACCATCAGCATGAATCCATCAGTGCAGAAACACGAATATTAAAAACAAGAAAAAAAATTTGTTGGCAGGGAGAATTTTTGYGACAACAAGTAGAGAAGACACAAGGATCAAAACAATAAGTAATGAGCAGCCAAGGATGCATAAATAATACAGTATTACCTTTCAAAGCCCACATTTGTTATGGCATTTACTGTGTATGACAATGATAATATAAGGTGTAWTTTTTTCGTGATACAGTAATCTGACAAACACTTCTTGAAATCTACATTATTTCTTCCAGTGGTGAAATTCGGTCCTCATCCTTTTTTTCTTAAAA
>NW_026623327.1:2170693-2206828 GCF_030028575.1 Malurus melanocephalus | reverse complement strand
GTGGTCATGTAAACAAGTGCAAACACCTTTGCCCAGTGACACCTTCACCAGATCAGGTTGCTCAGAGCCTCATCCAACCTTGTTGGAACACTTCCAGGGATGGTGCAGCCACAGCTTTTCTGGAAAACCTGTTCCAGTGCCTGACCACCCYCAAAGAAAAGAATTTCTTTCTAGCATCTAATCTAAACCCGTCCTTTTTTTTCAATTACAACTGTTTCCCCTTGTCCTGTTGCTTCCTGCCTACAGAAGAAATCCCTCAGTTTTATAAGCCTCGTTTCAAGTACTGAAAAGTTTCAATAAGGTCTCTACAGAACTTTCTCAAGATGTTTTTCTGGTTTATTTTTCCTCCTTAAAACCTCAAGTCATTCTAGAAAAAAAAACAACAAAAAAAAACAACAAAAAAAAAAACCAAACATGCTGTTGTAAGTCTCTGAAGTGTTTTCTTGCTAATTTTATAATTTTCTTCTTCTTGTTAATCCTATTTAACATCATATATTATTCAAGGTAACTGCATGCCAGCTATTTCCTGTAACACCTGGCCATTTTTTTTTTATTGACAGATGGATGTGATTATACAGAACAGAACACTGGGAGGTAGCAGTAAAGGTATTTGGGGGATATTATTAGTGAAGTGTTTTGTTCTCTCTTTCTTTGCTTGAAGCTACAAAGAACCACCTCTGAGACACATTTGCCAGTTGTGGTCGCACTTCATCTTTCTGAAAGATTATAATCATGGGTTATCATTAGTATTCTGTCACTTTTTTTCCAAGGTTTTTATAGCAGTCACTGGAAATGAGACATCCTAAATTTCTCTGAAGTCAAATTTCACAGTTTCTGCATTAACAAATAATAGCAGTAAAATCTCCCCCTGTCCCCTTTGCCCACTGCTGCATGCAGGCTATTAATGCAGATGAACCTTATCTCACCCTCAGAGACCTTGGTGAATAATTACCTTTCAGACCAAACTTTCCCTTTATAATCTCTTTTATTTTGCTGTTTCTGGAAAAATATTCTCAAATTACTTTTTAAGCAGATTTTGTTTCTTCTGGGCACTCCTGTAAACAGGAGTTGTGTGGATCAAAGAGGCCTGACATCAAACTGGATGAGGGCAGTATCAAATAATTAATCCTGGTGCAGCAAACAACATRTTCCCTAATGTGATGGAAAAGGCTTCTGCACACTGCTGTGGTAAAATTTATTTTTATTACAAGTATATATTTAATTACAACAATCTGCTGCATTTTACAGAGTTTTTTAATTGTCATGATAAGAAGAGGTATTCTCTGTCATTTATCATTTTTCTTTGATCATTTTATGCAAATATAGATGTAGTGGGGGAACTGAGAGTGAGATAGCCATGAGGACAGAGATATACTGCTCAGAAATTCTATGTTTTTAATRTATCTGTGAAGAGGGATGGGAGCACAAGGTAAACAAAGTGCTTGCATGTCCTGTATTCAGTATCTACTGACAGGAATGTGATTCCCTTTCCAGCTGTCACTTATGCTATGGAAACAAGGAAAAGGGGAACTCTCTGCTGTCCTTTGGTGTGCCCAAACCTCCACACATTGACATCTCTCCAAAGGCTCAGCCTCTCTCATGGCAAGCCCTGGGCACAGTGCTGTCACCTTCATTATTGTTCCCTGCCGTGGCCGTAGCCATTTTTAGAGCTGTGTCTGGGGGTTGGGCTGGAAAACAGCCTGGCCTCAGACATGGTCAAAACAGGCAGACTCTAGCTGGACATGGCCATGTGATCTGGCTGAGGCATGTTTGATTGGTGTGTTCTCAAAACCCGGGAAAGATAAGAAAAGTATATATAAAGCATGTGGTAGTTGCTGGGGGAGGAGAGCTAGGAGAGGAGCAAGGAGAGCTAGGAAGGAGGGAGCTGCAATCACTAAGAGAGACAGAGAGCAGAGCTGAATATCACTATATCTAAGAGAGTATGAAATTCCAAGATTAATAAAGAAGAACCTGCCCGCCTGCCTGTCTCGTGTGTGTTTCCTGCGCGGGAGATCTGAGGGTGCTGCTGGGGCTCACTGAGGCAAATCCAATATTCAGTGAGCAAAATTCAACAGTTCCCAATTCAGATGGCTGAACCTTGCTCCRTTTCCAAAGCAATTATTGACTAGGTACTGTTTCCTTCCTGGTCCTCCTTCATCCCACAAACGTATTCATGGATGATGAGGAACCAATTACAGTTCAGTTGTCCTTCTCTGTTTTGGTTTATTCCTGTTTGCACTTAACATCTTAGAGCAGGGCAGATATCAACCAGAACTTTTGTGAAAAATGCTCCCAAAGTAACCATCCATGCTTGATTTGTTTTCTCAGCATGTACCAGTGTCTYCTACTAAATCTGAGCTGAGCAGAAGCTTGAAGAGGTGTTGGTGTAGAGGAGTACACACACAGAAAAGGAAATTTCCCATTTTACCCCATCTGCCTTGAGCTCCCTATCTGCTGCCGATGAGAAGATGTAAAACTGACCACTTAACACAGCTTTACAGCTTTACATCCCTATATCATTTGTAAAGTGGTTGGGAGAGTGTGGCAAATAAAGTCAATATATTTGTTTTATAGGAATAAACCTGTTAGAAGTGGTCTGTGTAGCAGACTATTATTTTCTTGATAGAAAGAAAAGACACATCAAAGGAAATACAAACAAACCATAAACTTTGCCTCAAGGCCCCTTGTGCCCTGTCTCATTGCAGCTCTCAAGGCTGCAGGTAGGCTGCTTTGCCCAGTTCCAGCCTGCAAGGTCTGCTGTCTCAATCTGTATGACAACAGACCTTCCAGGTTTTCTTAGAGCAGTAATGTCTGAGACAATGCCAGTCAGCTCTGTTTGGAGCAGCAGGCATTCAGTTCAGTAAGGTTTGATATGAAAATGAACACAAACAGTTCCTGTCTCGCCCATTTTCTGCTTGCTTCTTGTTTTTGTTACAATGTTTTTCTGCCTTTGTAAATCTGTGATTCCCTCTTCCCCCCGCCCSCCATCTCCCCACCCCACTCATTCTCTCTTTCCTTTGTTGATAGTTTTGATCTTACACAGTCCTCTCTGCCTCATGTCTGCTGTTTAAACAAAGCATCTCCTTTCTCCTCKTTCAAAGAGATTCTGCCTTTTGCCTACATCAGAAATCTTCATTTCAATTCTCTCTGCCTTCTCTTCCCACCTTCTTCCCTTTCATACACATTGTTTTGTTGTTCCACTCACGTCGTGACTGTTGCCAAACTCAACTTCTCCACCCTTTCATCTTTCTTCCCTGAATCTTTTCCATGTTCTTTCTGCTTCTTCCAGAGTGCTCTCTCATTTTTTACAAGATCACTAAATCTTAATTGCATCTTTCCCTTTTCAGCTCCCRTCTTTTACAGTGCAGATAAAGGGAGAAAAATTTAACCTCAGAAGGTGAAGTTTAAATCTGGAGAACAGAAACATTTGCAGGAGAGAAAATTTTCAATGGTGTAAACTGAAATGTTTCACACTCTGAAAATGTCACTTAGCTGTCTTCGTTTAAGAAGCTGCTCTAACATGTATTTTCTCCTCTATTGTTTATGCAGGCAGTTAAATACAGATTCATGCATTGTTCCATAATTTGAATTGCTCATACTTCAGTCCTTCCCTTCAGTGCAAGATTTCTACCATTCCTACATGCTGTATTGTTGCATTTTCAGTGGTTTTGCTGCAATGAAAAGGGCAGAAATTTATGCTCTGTTTTCTGAGTGTGGTATTCTTAGGAGGATCTATGTGACTTCTGCCTTCATTTTTCTCATTTTGGCTCAGAAATACAGTTTTCTTTATACTATTTAAACAGTAGGACACAAAGATATGCAGTAAGTTTAGATTTTCAATGTCTTCTTAAATGGCCTCGTTCAAAAGTCTGTGAGAGAAAGTACTTATCCACTTTCATGGATACTTTACTGGTCAAAATGTCCATATATTGAGATCAAAGAAGAAAGTTTATTATGCCCTGGGGATACCTTACTAAAGATTATTCTGTCAGCTTCTTCCTGTTGAAATAAAGTGCACCTTGGGTTATGCATTTCAGTACATCTTTACTACTGCAGGAGAAATGAAGCTTTACACTTAGCAATAGTCCACAGAAAAAGAGATATTTGAACTTAAAAAGAGTGTCTTGAACTGTACCTAGAAAGGTGGTGAAACCAATGAAGACCCTTGAGACCAGGGGTGATATTGTCACTGCTAAAGGATGGATTAAAGCAGGGGAGAAGCTGTAGGAGTTCTTGSACAGCAGATGTTATACAATCTTTGTAGTGGAGCATAATTCATAAAAAACATCTAAAAATGTAGGTGGTAAGATGATAACATTTTACAGCTTTTGTTCACTGTCCACTGAGTCAAGGATTGAAAGATAAATACTGAAACTGTGTCAAAGGAGATGAAACAATTAAGAACTTTCTTTTCTTTTTTTTTTTCCAATGAAACCCTTTGAAGACCACTGAAACATTCCTTTTTTTTCTGTTTTGCATCTTAGTTATATCAGGCAGCGAAGGCAGAAAAGACAGGCTTGACTTTTGAGTGAAGTAAGCCAGAATTTCATTTGGAAAGCCATAGAAATTACAGGATGAAGTTTAAAAATAAACAAATGTTTCCTATAAATTTGAAGACAGTCTGCACAACATTTCAAACTGCTTACAAACACTGGCAAGGTTTTGCTAGGAGGACCCTGAATAAGTTCTCTGGCACTGCTAAYGTCCAATGTACATTCACAATGGTTATTGACATTCAATTTCTTGTTACCAYGGTTGGAAAATACAGTTGGAGAAATAAGATAAAAATTATTGAAATGCAAATTTTATCTTTGAAATGAAGGGAAGAGTTAATTAGAGTCATTATTTGGGAGTGATAAACATATTCCTTTCACTCTCTCTCTTTAACATCTTTTTTTCTTTTTTTTTTTTTTTTTTTTTTTTTTTTTTTTTTTTTTTTTTTTTTTTTGAGCAATGCTTTGATGGGAAAGGATGGAACTGGCACCAAAGGTTGCCAATATCATTTCCCTCCTCTGGCTAGAAATCCAGAAGTCTTTTTTGTGTACCTGTACCATCTTTCTGCACCCTAAGCCACCACTTCCCTTTGGTCACAGAGGGAGATGTTTCTGCTGCCTTTTRCCTCTCCCCTCCCCAGGACTTTGCTTCTGCAKCAGACAAACCATTACCTTATATCAGACACTTTAAATACCCCAGAACTCAAAATCACCCAGAATTTCTTGCCAAAACAGTGCAGTGAATTTTTGACTCACTGGAGGAAGGCAGAGTGTGGGCAGAGGAAACATAGGGTGCAAATTTCAATATTTCTCTATTATATCTTTGTTATACTATGGTCATCTGCAGGGATTTTTAAATTAATTGTTTGAAAAGTTTTCATCTGACCAATGCTTTAAAATTATTAATTATGGATTGATCTTTGTGTCCTGGTAGGGGTTTATTGAGAAGAAGTTTTTTTGTTGTTGTTGTTCATAAAGGACTAAAATGTGTGTAGCCCAGATAAAATACACATAATTTTCTATGAAAAGTCTTTTGAAATGCAAAGATTTTCATGGGTTTTTTTTTTTTTTTTCTCCTGCAAAGACCTCTCTTTAGCAAAGAAAGAAAATCAGAACAATTCACCTTTAAAATGCCAAAATTGAATATTTCATCTTTCATCTTCCTTTCTGACAAACCTTTTTTGCCACATTTATCCCAAATTTTTTGGACAACAAAAATTGTATTTCTATGGAAATAAATTACTTTTTAGAAACACAACATGTTTATTTCATTATGTACTTTTTGGGGGGGTCATATTTTCATATTCTGGGGTGAGCTGTTTGTGGTTGTGGTCTATTTACAAGTTGTAGCAGTCTGCATTCCTTTTTCTGTGATTTTAGCCATTTTTTTGTGAAATACAGAACTTGTAATGAAAGCATTTTTTGCCTCCTCTGTCTATTAAGTGCAACCTCTTTCAACCTTAGCTGTTTGATCAGCAGAAATTTTATGTTTTGGGGATTTTTTTCCTCGAAGCATTCCTGGGAAGAGCAGCCTGCTTTGGCAGATGTGCAAAGGTGATTGTTCCTCATTCTCATCCTATTTTACCCCTGAAATGCTGCCTCTCCCCCACACATTTTTCACTGTGCAAACTTCACATTATGTAKACTACCCATAAAATGCTAATTTTAATATTATATAAAACACAGAAGCAATAATGATGACTAGTTCAATCACAGTAAACTGACTCATGCTCCACATTTTTTAAAACCCCTGCAAAAAGTGACAACTTTTTCAAGACAAAAATTATAATTCATCACTAAGTTCAAAATTTATTAACATAATATTATTATCCAGATGGTAAAAACAACAAGATTAATATTAAAAAAAAGCAAATTTAAATATAATTTAAGAATTAAGAACCAGAATCAATTCTTAAATTCCACTTATACATGATATATTTTAATTCCCTCAGTGTTTTCTAATAACGTTACAATGTTCCAGTTCTTTCTTGCCACTGGTTTAACAGATTTTTTTCTTACTCCACGAAATACTGCTACAAATACTTTTTGCCCTGAAAGTGCACTTAAGTTTTTGGGTTTTTTTCTATTTTATTACCCTGAATATTTCTATAACACTCTGTTTGTTGCATATTTTTTAACTTTTGAATTTAATGTGCCCTCTTAGCTTTTAAATTTTATTGACTATCAATATAAATATATTTTTGTTAAATACTGTTTTTATCAGATTCTTCTCGCATGCATGAATCGGGAAATTATTTAGAGTCCATTTATTCAAAAGAAATTGTGATTCACCCTTAAGTAGCTTTGAAGCATCCCAGTTATTGTAGCCTGTGTACCTGCTTAATTGGGGAGATACACTTTATTTCTGGACTGGTTTAATAACTATTATTATCAAAATTACCCAGACAAAATCGTTCTATTCACACAGTGAGCTGATGTGGCAGTAATAATATGCTTGTCTGCTTTGGTTATGGTATTGGAATGTTCACTCCTGTCTGAAAAGTCAACAGAGAAAAGTCAGGTAAAAAGGTGAAAAGGACTGACTATGTGGCTTAGGTCTTGAAAAACTGCAAAATCTTTTGTCRTAGAAACATTATTTACTTAAGTCATAGAATCATAGAATGGTTAGGATTGGAGGGACCCTTAAATGTCATTTTGCACCAGCACTTTCCACCAGACCAGGGTGCTCAGAGCCCCATCCAGCCCAGCCTTGAACACTGCCAGGGATGGAGCAGGCACAGCTTCCCTGGGAAACCTGTGCCAGGGCTTCACCACCATCACAGGTAAGAGTCTCTTCCTACACCTCCTGTTCATTCCCCATCCTGCATGTATTCATATTTTGGTAAGGCCCTGCTGGAGCCAATTTACCAGCTGGAGTGGCTGGAATGCCTTTGTATGGTTCTTCAGGTGTTCTGCTACTGACCTGGGATCCTTCYCTGGGGTCTGGGCATCCATTGCTGTCCCTGGCATCAAACTGGCAGAAGTGGGATGGATTGAGGCTCCCCTTCCCCAGCAACTTTWGTTTAAAGCCTTCTTCACCTGATGRCAAATGTATTTTRTTTTCATTTTCTGAATATGGGTGTTTATATCATAGATTTAGTAGCTAGAAACTCCTGCTACTTCCAAATTTTGTTCTGTTTTGTTTTGAGCATTCCTGTATCTTAACATCTGACCAGATGGGCAGGAACTTGTGACTTGACAACAAGTGGTTGCCTTTTTAAGATATTATTTGGCAGACAAGAAATAAACTGAAGATAACTGAGGCAAAAGGGAATTTTTAATCTAAGCAGCAAAAGAAATTTTATATTGCTGTGTATGTGCTATAAAAGGACAAAAAAATACTGGTAATGCCAAAGAATTGACATGTTATTTTATATATTCAATACCTTGTCAGTAAATTAGGAAAAAACGCCACAACTTTCTATTCTATTTGTCAACAATCAGACAACTGGATCCTTGTTTTTCAAACTTCATATCACCTGCTATAAAACAACMACTGCTGTGAGAAATCTCTGGCTGCCTACAAGCAGACTTTCTTTAATGAGCTGACAGCCCTTTCTAGATTTTCTTTATTTTCTTCTTTAAACTACATTTTACCAGTCTTACTTAATAGCCATTCAACTGCACACTAGAATGAGGTGGGGAAAACACCCTTCAGACAGCTTGATAGCTCTGCCAATGTAATTTTAGCACTGGGAGTGTTTTTTTGAAGTTGACACCTGGAAAGTGAGCAGCTCCTTGGCATGTAAGATATGTCAGTTAAGGGTATGTGCAAGTGTGTATTCCTCTGTATGTAATATCTATAAAATGCCAAGAGTTTCCATTCTCTGTAATCTATCCCTCTCTTTTGACAGACTATCACTTTGTTTTACAGTCAAAATGACAGAAACTTTGCAATTAGACGGTGATGTTTCCTGGTACTTGAGAAATCTAAGGCGTTAGGAATGACCTTTACCTACCTYGGATATGCTGGAGATGTGGCTTTTGTTGTGAATTTGTCTGTGTTAAAGAGTGTTGGGAAGTAATTTGTGGCATGTGGTGAGTTGAGGTGTGGGGTAGATGTTCCTAGAAAAATACCTGCTGTCTGTGAAGAGCTTCCCTTCACAGTTTGATTCAGGCTAAACTGAGCCGCATTTCTGATCCCCAAGCTTTGATTAAATCAATTCATATTACTTCATAGTGAATTTCCTGAGAAAAAAATATACAGTAAAGGATATCTCTTCTGTTGCACAGGAAAAATATAGAGTGACTAAGGTCAAGTCCTCCTATATAGRAATTTCCAAGGAACCTCATTAATTGGACAAAAGAAGGAACAATTCACTCGGCATATGTGTGGAAAAAACCACCACACGAGAATATTTTTTATCTCAAATATTTAGTATTTATCCTCTCCTTTTTTTTTTACTGTGTTGCTTAGAAAAAAAAAATGAGGTATTTAAGAGATGATTCGTGTAAACTACATCCTATGAATGCACCTTGAGGATTTACTCAGCAAGAAATCAAGCATTGCAGGCAGTCATTCCTTTTTTATCATTTAGACTTCCTGCTCAAGCTGGGTATTTGTTAGCCAGTTGTTCTCTGCTTGGTGCATACACCTCAGACTTACCTCTGTGTTTGAAATTCATGCAGCAATGACTGCTTTCAAATGCTTTCTATATTTAGCCCAATTTTCCATCTGCCTTGTCAAGCTGAGTGGTTGTATAAACAATGATATGTTTCCCCAGCTTGGCTTTGATTCTCAATTAAAACACKAACACAAGGCAAAAAGGACACTTACTCATTTTTATGTATCCTGAATGTTCATGCACACAAAGTATAAATTTTCTATACAGTTCCCTGCAAGTAGGCAAATATAAAATATCAKTTCCTGTAGTTTCTGAAGTAGAATAACTTCATAAATCTGAAATTTGCTTGTAGAGTGAAGATGTTGATAWAGTTGGCAGGAATAGCCAAACAATATATATATGCTTTTCCTCCTCTGCCCCTCTAATCTCACTACAGGAAGAAAGATCCAGGGGAGTGGCAGCATTGCTAAAACCTGCAATGGACTGACTTACTTTAGCATTTTAAAAGCTTTTGTGTTACCCAGTGTGTTGTTATAAAAGGAAGAGATTTTAAGAGAACTATAAATATTAACTATGTTTTTTRTACTTTTCCTACTGTCCTTGGCTGTTTGAAAATACGAAACAAAATGAAAATGTAAGAAGAACTCAAGCATGAAAGTGTGCCTGCTTTTTCTGTTTGGCAAGTTAAAGCCAAACAGCATTATCTCCTTGGTTGTTTTTGAATATTGTGCATATTCTTAATAGCTTATGATTTCAAAAATAAACTTTAATAGCTTTGGATTTTAAAAAATATTTACAATAGACTCTAAAACAATAATTGCTTTCCATTACATACAGGTATACAACTCTCCTTGTTATGTCATTCTCCGAAGCTAAAGTCACATGAGTAACTCAGATTTTATTTTAAAATAATGAATGATAGCARCCACTAGAAAGCTCTCTTCTACCACCCTGCATCTGATGGGAATTAGAGGAACTTTTTTCTAAAGACCCTTATGGCTTCTAGCTCTGGCTATAATTATTGAATTAAAATAGACTATGAACCTTRAGGTTTCTAAAAACACATTTTTTAGATTTAATGAAGTAGATGGATACATCAATCAAAACTTTTATGGGCTATTTTATGTATATGTTGCTAAATTTCTTTTGCCTTATTTGGCTGCAGTGTGGTGTTTCTACTTTAGCATGTGTGCAAACATTTCTAGATGCTGCCATAGAATATTGCCATCATCAGGCCCCATAAAGTTTAAAAGTATTAACTCTCTATTCAAAAATCAKCACAAAATGAGCTAACAGATCTGTAGATGTGCATATGTGGTGAGTTAYATTTGGTCTTAGTATTTGGCTGAATTTTGGGGATGGATGGACAAGTTATCTTAAATTATTTTAGGATTGAAGACTGAGATTTCATCTCATCTCGTCATTTCATTTTATATGTTTGTTTTTTTCATTCCTAAAACAGTCATTGTAATTTCAGACACTCTGTATCGTGATTTTTAACAGTTTGTAGCAAAGCCTTAGACAAGATATTCTTTGCAATATAAAAAGAGTACAGAAAGGATTATGGAAGTCTGTGTGTGCCTCACTGTTAGAATCTGTCATGAGCCATATGAATAACAGAGATTTTTTTTTTTTTTTTTAATGTCATGAGGTAAATCAGAGAAACAGAAAGGACAGTTTTGACATTCCTCCTTTCTGATTTCTGCTCTAGGTTACATTCTTTATGCACAAAACTAATTTCTGAGATTATTTCAATAACCTGGTCATTTAAATGCTTGTAGATTTTTAATAAGGCAAAGTATTAAAAATYCTGTTTGATTCACCTAGAACAAATGCTGATTGAATGTTTTTATTAAGTTAATCTTTCTTAAAAACTTTGAAAGCAAGAGAAATTACTTTAGAAGCAAATTTAGTTACAAATCCTGAAGTAAAATAATGACATTTATCTAATTTATCTAATTTCTTCAGCTGAATTGACTAATCTTACAAGAAGAGGCATTATTRGATGATTTCTAGAATTTCATGTGTGGAAGAAATTTCTGTTTTTCCTGAACAATGGCTTACCCTTAAAAAATGAAGCAAATTAACCAAGCAGGTCCATATGTTTACAGCACTGGTTGATTTGTGTTATTAGGGACATGGGGTAGAGGACAAAAATGTAACTCTCTCTCCCTTTGTCTCTCTCTCTCTCTCTCTCTCTCTCTCTCTCTCTCTCTATATATATATATATATATATATATATAATATTATATTACTCATTTCCTACATTTGCTCAATATACCACCACCAGAAAAAAATCTTGGCAATTTTTCCATTTCCTTTTGGAAAGCACATTTTGAAGCTCTGTGTGTACAGTCCATGTTGCAGTTCACTCACTCTTTACCCATTTCATCCTTTGTTACACAGAATTGTTGCGTCTCAAACTGGTCAGGCAAAACCTAATACTTTCCACAGAAAACTCTGCCACACTGGAAAAAATCTTGAAACAAAACACCAGCACTAAAAATGTGATTGTGATTGTCCACAGCTGAGGAAAAGGGAATATTTCAGTGGCAGGTAAAAAAAAAAAAAAAAGATTCTGGCATTCAATACTCTTTCTGTTTCCTCACAACTGCATTTTCCTTCTCATAGGTAGATAATAGTTTACTAAAAGCAATATTTAGACCAGGATCTGCTCTACAGGTCTTTGTGCTTTGCTTTTCATCTCAAATTYTCATTTCATTATTATTACAGTCCATTTCATAATAGATTTAGGTTAATTACTACAATCTTCCTGGGCCAAAATTTGAAGAAAAGAAAATGGCATAATAAATTAAAATTGTAATGGAAATTCTCCATCGCCTGCAAGTATGACTATTAGAATAAAATTACAAGTAATGAAACTMTCCTTGAAATAATAAGACAAAAAGCAAAATCTAGATGATAAAATTGACTCAATATCAAATCATCTGTCATTGGCATACTGATACAAAGAGGATTCATTAATTGTTTTTAATGCATACAAAGGCACWGTGATCTTGAATTCGAATACATTACTTTTGATGATAAAGATGAAGAAGTTSTCTGCTGGAAAGTAAGGACATTATTTTCAAAGTACATTTTTCCCCAATTTACTAAAGATATTTAGATAAAGAATTAGCAGAACTTTTATTGTACTTTTGAGATTGTGTGCTAAAGGATGTATTGATC
Source organism: Malurus melanocephalus (assembly GCF_030028575.1). NCBI lineage: Eukaryota > Metazoa > Chordata > Aves > Passeriformes > Maluridae > Malurus > Malurus melanocephalus. The sequence continues at coordinate 2,194,581 of NW_026623327.1, read as the reverse complement.
AAGGTACATTTCTAACTTCTCATTGAGATTTGTATTACCAATAAAAATATGTATTCCAAGATGCAGGGTAAAATCAGAGTATCTGAATACATGGAATAGTTGTGGATTTAAAGGCATTTGAAGCCAGATGTACATTWAATTCAGTAAGCACCTGTAGAATAATTTTTATATCAAATTCATTCTTTAAAGTTTGTTTATGAGATTTTACCCTACTGAGTCATCTGACCTTGGAGAAAAGCAGATGTTGATTTTCCCAACCCAAAACTATTTCACTGCAACAGCTAAATTGCTGGCACTGTTTTAAGGGTGGACAAATCAGGATGTAAATGGAATACGAAATAGTGCATTTCCTTGTCTGTCTCTTATGAATTTATTTCTTCAAGTCAAATAACCTTCCTCCCACAAGCATACAGATACAAGCATGCACCTGATTTATCTCGGTATCTAATCATAGGTAAAAGGCATTGCTGGTTCCCATGGCAACTGCAGTTCAGTATATTCATTAACCTTTTTCTCATTGGTAGTCCTCTTATTATTCAGCACAAAAAACTCCTTGTCAAATAAATAAGAACTCTAATATTTGTAGATCTTAACGCTTTTATTCTGTCCAGTATAAGAAATATTACTTTTCAGAAGTCCACTTGTTCACTATAAAACTTAATTTCAATGTAAGAATTATTGAGGCTGTTCTGSAGCATTACCTTTTGTATGCTGCATCTGTTATTTGAACACAGAAGAAAAGGTTCCTTTTCCATCTATTTTGACAGACTCAACTCTTCAGAGAATTTGTCTCTCTAATAGGAGATGTTGATTCCACTGGCACTTCTGGCACAAAACTAAAACACAAAAGAGCCAGCATGTCTATTCTTGTCTCAGAAACATGAAATTCATTGTAGAGGGAGAAAAGAGCTACAAATATTCTCTTTGATTTTTTTTTTTTAAAGGCTTTTCTAATGAAAAAGGAACCAATAACACAAGCTACCATCCTTCCTTGTATCACCACAGAGTCTCAGCTTGAACTTCAAAAGATATTTGCCTTTCACATGTCTTYATTCTGCTGTTTGTAGAGCAAAGGTGGGACTGTATTTTCCTGGTTTAATGTGTTGTAGGGTTTGAAGTATTAGGTGTCTATGACTCCATTGCCAAAGCATGAGACTATTACACGCTTTGAATGGGTTTTTTCTTCAGTATTTTATATGTAGACATATATTCTCTGTGTGTGTATATACACAGGGCAGTAATTTTTTATAGCTTTGCTGTGCCTGTCTATAAACTACTGATAACTCAGGCAAAGACAGAAGTTATCAAGAAYAAACCAACAAAATAATAGGTTTGCATTTGTATTTTACAAACGTTGTGAATGGAAGAACACATATTATGAAGCAATTCCAGCATTTCATGTGAAACAGGAAGTTAATTTAAAATGTGGTTCAGGCATAGAGAACAACAAGAAAAAAAAATACTAAGTGATTTTATTGTTTAAAATACAAATGAAGGATTTTTCTGGCCTTTTCTGTAACTTTGAAAAAATGTAAGGGCAGCACAGAGTTTTATAGATTTTTTTTGGGAGGGGGCATTTAAACATTATTAATCTTTAATCCTGTAAAAGAAGAGTGTAAAACTTGAGATTTTATTCCTGTAATTACAACTTCAAAAGAAGGATAAGTAATATTTTCTTCATTCAGAAACTTCGTGGCTATGAATTATGCAATAGACCTGCAAACAAGCATAAAGATGTTGTAAATGGTTGTGATTTCTGTTGGTGGAAGCGGAATCTAAGAAACATCTGTTTCAGACACTCCTCTCAGAAGACCTCTCAACTGGTCTATGAAATCTCTACCACAGGATTGGAAATAGCCAGGCTACAACTCACTATTAATTAAATATACTGATGCCCAAATAACACGTTTTCTTCTCATATTTTTCCTTTTCATAGTACACAGTATTCTCCTACTAAATTATTAAACCTACTTGCTCGTTAGTMTGTGCTATCATTGCATAAAAACTCAGTGTCTCAATAAATTCATATTTGCTGTTATCCTGAGCAAAGTCAACTTGTACTTGGTAAATTCCTGRGCAATTTTCTATTCTTTCATAAATTMCTGCAGCATKTCTCCATTTTTCCCCCTGTTATAAGGGAAATATTGATAGCATAATGATAAAACCTTTCCTTCCAAATATTACTGAAGTTTCATAAAACTAAACTTCAATATATCCTCAGGCACCTTTGGGTCTAAAAAGCTAAAATCAAAATAAACYTGAACATGTTTTTGAGCTTAAGTAAACAACAGTCTCTTAGGAGGAGGAGAAGAAGGAAAATACATGGAGACTAACCTTTAAATTCAGAAAATGTGCTGTATATTTATACAGCACTCTGCTCAGCAGCCATCCACTGGAGAAAATAGTAATTGCCCAGTAAAGTTACTCGYATTCTTTGGGTAGTTTACAGATTTACTGCCTTTCCAGGGAGGCTGAGATGATGTTGACTGTGATTGCATCCTGATTAGGATCTCTCAGGGTCTCTGACCAAATAAATCTGTTTTCTGCCCTCAGCAGCTGCCTGACTTTGGCTGCCAGTCCTCTCTTCTGCACCTTGCACCACGTTGTTGCCYGCATCTTATCATCCCACACCCTGTGCCTGCTGCTCCGATGGGTTTGATTCGCAGCTATCTCCCATCTCAGCCTGCCTGGTGGAAGTTATTACGTGATCCCACGCCTGCTACATTTCCAGATTTTTATCTGATGTTGTATATGCATCAGTTGTCAGGATGCAACCTGCATGTAAAGTGAATTTTAAATCAGACGAGTCACTCCCATGCACAAYAGGAGATTTTAAAAACAGATTACTGTGTCACTGTGAAATGTAAGATGGGTAAAAATTTTCTTTATTTATTTACTTTAACCAATCCCTCCCCCATACGTTTTTCTTGAAGGAAGCACTTTTCTATGAATCTTCCACCCCATGGTAGAAAATGTTTATTACTTAAACTTAATCATAAGTTCCCATATTTCATCTCATGTTTGTTGACTCTTTTCCTATTTCTGCTCACCTCTGAAGAGGATCTGTTTCTGTCTTCTCTGTATCCTCTGGTCAGGCATTGATAATGAAGATCTGCCTGAAATTTCTCCTCTTAAGGCTGAAGAGGCCCAACTTCCTCAGCCTGGAATTATCCAGGTCAAATGAATAATTTAAAAAATTCTGAGCTGCAGACTTCGAGGTTTCAGGCTTGGAGAGCCTTCAAATACACACTTTTGTATCACATGCCTCTAAGGTCATATACTTTTTGTCAATTGATTAATTTAAAGGAAGAAAATTATGAATATGCTTTAAAAGGTGGACTAAGGTGAAACAAAACATTTACAGTTCTTCATCTCAGYTTACTGAATTCTAGGTTCCCAGAGGAAGCACTGAGGGGAGAATATACTTCATGTATCTCTAGCTTAGTAAAGTTTATTCTTCTAGGTGTCAGTGAAAGATCAGTGGTTGACATTAAAAATTTACAGTTCTGGATGTATTTCAAGGAGGTCTTAAACTGTAAATTTAGTTTCAAAATCTAGATTGTCATTCAACAATATAGTCAAATAGCTCTCAACTCCAGATGTCTGCATCTTGAAATATTTGCCACAAATAAAGCCAGTYGAATAGTTATGCATTGATATAAGAAAGAAAACAATTTCAACTTTATGTCACTTTATGTTTATGTAATCAGCAATGCATGTATTGTTCAATAATTATTTTTTCATGATCTTTTTTAATTTCCTGTTAAATAATTCAAAGTCAGTTTTCTTTGGAATCTGCCTGACTCAAGGAAGTGCATTGAAGTAAGAATTGTTTCTCTCCCAGGAAGAGCAGAATGCTTAGCCAAGAGCCATTCCAAATCAACAGAAACAGCTTAAAATGCATGTTCATAGACATTCCTGAAGATTGTATGTGTCCTTGGTAGCACTGGTTAACACACAGAAAGAAAACTTTTTTCCTTCTTTCTCTCCTCATATTATTTTTTCCTTCTTGCAAATTTCATAATTCAGTATTTGGAGCAGGTTTTCCTTTTTTGCCACTGCCTTAAAGATTTTTATATTCAGGAAGAGAAATATTATGGGAACAAACTCTTGGCTCTAGGGAGTGATTCTTCTTCTGTTTAATATCTAATCTTTTACATCTGAATTTGCTTTAATTTCTTTGGGACATATTAATTTAGTGAAATTTTAGGACATATGTTCAGCCACATCGAAGTTTGTTTCTTGTAGGAAGTTTGCTTTGAAGGTAACATTTTCTTCATTACATATTCATAGTTTTTCTTTATATATTTTTCTTGCCAAATGTAAGGTATAAGATGAAAGAGGATTCTTTTTTCGTATTACTTCAAATTAAAATAGACCAGAATTACAGAAAAAGAAACCTCAACTTATGAGAATGTTAGTAAATTTCTTCAACTCTTTTACATAGCTTGTGAAATAAAATAATGATACTTGGACTGTGATCAGTCAATATGAAATTGGAATCAGTGGAAAGTTCACTGGTGATATCTGAAAATAGAACTCAAAATTTAGAATGGGATGAAATTGAACAGAAGAGAATAGAATAGACTGTTTTCAACTGGAAGGGATATACAACAATCATCTTGTCCAGCTCCCTGAGCACTTCAGAGCTGACCAAGAGTTCAAGATGTTATTAAGGGCATTGTCAAATACCTTGTAAACACTGGCAGGTCTGGGATACAGATCATCTTTCCAGGAAGCCTGTTCCAGGGTTTCACCACTTCTTGTCAAAGAGATGTTTGCTCCTGTCAGTTCTGTCTGCTCCCTAATGCATCCCTGAAGCCACGTCCCATCCCAGGGCAGCCAGCAGAGGAGCTCAGCTCCTTCTCCACTTCCCCTCMTTTGGAAGCTGTAGAAAGGAGCAAGGARGTTGTCCYTCWGCCTCCTTTTCTCCAAATCAGACAAACTTGTATTCCTCAGCTGCTCCTCATGGGACCTGCCTTCCATCCCTTTCCCCAACCTCCTCCGGAAACATCCAAGGATCCTCACATCCCTCTTCAGAGGTGAGCTCCAGAGCRCTCACAGTGCTCAAGGTGAGGTCACCCTAGTGCTAAATCCAGCATTTTGTTTTGATATAAATTTTTGGACAGGAAAATAAACCAAAGCTCCAGACCAAACAAATCTATAGAAAATCAATTTTAACAAGCAGGTATGTTATTTGATTTTCCTCCAATTTAATAATACCATAAACCAATATTTTCTAATGTATTGCTTGAAAGAATATATGAAGAGTAGCCTATCAATTAGGATTTATCTTTTGAGGGAAACTATTCATATTGATTTTCAGATCCTCTTTAGAATATATTCTAACTGCAATCATATTTTAAATATGTTTTTAAAGAATACTTCCCATTAAGATAATTCCTTCTCTTTTTCATTAAAAAGTGCATATGAGCTTTGAAGGCAAGACGTGCGTCTTCTTCTTCTTCTTCTTCTTCTTCTTCTTCTTCTTCTTCTTCTTCTTCTTCTTCTTCTTCTTCTTCTTCTTCTTCTTCTTCTTNTCTTCTTCTTCTTCTTCTTCTTCTTCTTCTTCTTCTTCTTCTTCTTCTTCTTCTTCTTCTTCTTCTTCTTCTTCTTCTTCTTCTTTTTCTTCTTCATGGTCAATTGTTGATGCTGCAAAGGCAAACTAATCAAAAAGACACATCGAATTTTGATTATTTTTGGAAAAAACAAATGAAGTCTGAAACTGAAGAATTAGAATTATGTTCTTCCTCATCATGAAGTGTGCTAATCATTCTTAGAGGGGGAAGCTTCAACAAARTGCTGAAGGAACTCAGAGTGTTACATATAGACTGCGAGAGCAGATCAATCTGTTAATAAAGTTTTCTTTTAAAAATTTCCAGAGTATAAAGAAAGGATGGAGGGAATAAAAATAAAAGGAATCTTTTAATCTCTGTCATCGCTGAGTGTAGAACTTGAAGTGAAAGAGGCTCCTGTCTTGAGAACCTGAGGCAATCCAGGTGAAAAATGATTATGCTTTTTTAAAAAACAATTTTAATAGAAGAAAAATTTTAAGAAATATCAAATTGCTTTTGTTCAGAGCCCCATGCAACCCGGCCCTGAAAACTTCTGGGGACAGGGCGTGCACAACTTCTCTGGGTAGCTCAAAGGGGTTCAACACAGGACCATTAGGGTTATTTAGGGATTGAGCATCTTTCATACGAGCAGAAATTGAGAGAAATTGAGGGATTCCAACCTGAAGCAGTGAATGAGGAAGTTGTCCTCCTCTCCTCAGCAATATCTGATGGCAGGAATAAGTTGCAATGGTACAGACAGAAACACATGAAATTTAACGGGAATGCAAAGAAATACTTTTTTACTTGTAACACTGATCAAACACTGGAACAGGTGGCTCAGAGAGGCTTTGGAGTCTCTGTCTATGGGCACCTCCAAAACACAACTGGGCACAGTTCTGGATAACCTGCTTTGGCTCACCTTGCCTGAGCAGMTGATCTCAAGAGATCCCTTCAGTTTCAGTGATTCTGCGATCCTGTTTTCCCCTTCAACCTCATCCGCCCAGAATTTGTTGTTAACATTGTTTATTTTCCTTTGGGGAAAAGCTACAGAATCATTAAAAAAACCCAAACCAAAACAAAACCAGAAACTGAAAAACACTCTTGCAAAACAAAGACAAAGGGGGAAAAAAATCCTAACAACAAAAACAACAGGGGAAAAAAAACAAACAAACAAAAAAAAAAAAAAAAAAAAAAAAAAAAAAAAAAAAAAAAAAAAAAAAAAAAAAAAAAAAAAAAAAAAAAAAAAAACAAAACAAAACAAAAAAACAAAAAACCCACTTCCTGGGCTTGTATCTGTTTAAAGGTGACCATTTCAGGAAATAGAGGCAAAATAAATTTTTCTTAAACAGAATAATGATCTGTAGGGTCTAAAGACCAGTCATCTTTAACACGTTTCTTCTACCATGGTTTGTGACCTAGATGTATCACATTCGGTTTCTTTACATCATATCCCTTGAGGRATGCTGTGGTACTTCCTCAGAGATCCCTGTTGGTCCTGAGGGGAGCAGAGGAGCTCTGACAACAGTTTTTTCCTTGGCTAAATACAGGCACAGCAACTGTACAGGAAAGCAGCATTTTTGAAAGGTATCTTAATGTGCTCACTACCCCAGCTGCTGTCTGTAGATGTAACCAGAGGGAAGGAGAAAGAGACTCTGGTGGTTTTAAGGTAATACATTGAGACACAGAGAAGTTTCTCAAATGTTCAAGATCACCTTAAAGCTTATATAACAAATAACTTGTTAGAAAAGCCGGAATCTCGTACGGAAGACATTATRTGTTGTACATGCAATATAGCAGAATGAATAGCAACATTTTTCATAAATGAATTATGTTTTCCTTTTGAGGTTAGACCACCATTCACTTTAATTTAATCAATTTAATTAAATGGAAATAGTGGCATAATMCCTCAGGGAGTGTGTGCTTTGCTTATGAAATATTCCATCAAAAATATTTGAGATCTGAGCATTTTTTCCCTCAGTAGATGTGAAGAGTATATTTAAACATGAACTCCCAGAGCTAATGTGATTTCCTGGCTGTGTCAAAATGGTAGGTTTTGTTGTGCAGAGGCAGGATAAAAACAATGGGCACAGTAAATTAATTTGCATATAAAGTTCTCTTATAATTGTACATCGTAATTTCAGACTGATTTATAGGATAATTTCTTGCCTAAATGACACAATAAGCATTACCTTAGGAAATTATTTTAAATTTCCTTGAGATCAATTTATTGTGGAAGTGAGGATAAAGTTCTCAAAGCACCATTTGTTTGCAATTCAGTAAATTATTATGTAATTTGGCTGCTATTTTCTATAATAATGCAAAATTCTAAAAATAACATTTTCTGCTTCTGAGGCTGTCGGTAGAGATGTCAAAATTTGAAGTCGTGATACATTCTGTTAGTGAACAGAATGCTGAATTTTTAACCTTTTTTTTGTTTGTTTTAATTTATATATAAAAATATATTTAAAAATTACTTAAAGCAATAATTTGGAAGACTAGGTTTACAAATTATTTAAATTAAACACAAATTTAGGAAAAGCCTTTCGTCTTCTCAGTTATGATTCCCAAAAAAAAAGCGAGAAAAGTCTTGTTGTAGAGCACAGAATGAGCTCTAAAGTAAGTTTCAGGAATTCTGATGACTTTYTGATTTGATTTAATCAATCTGTGCAGACTCTGAATAAAAAGAGAGGAAAATAAGGATGGAGAACCACAAATCTCCATGGGTGGAATCCAAGTAAGAGGATCCAAGCATCTCTGACTTGTGGTCCTCTAACATTATATTGTCTCTCAAACCATCACATTTTCCTTGAACATTTTAAAACGTTTGTGCACAAGGAAGAGACAAGGATAACAGATGTGTTGGAAACATTTTAGAATCACAAAAACATTTAGGATGATAGAAACCTTGGGAGGTTGTCTGACACAACTCCCCTCTCAGAGCAGGGTCAGTTTTGATGGCACAGCAYGTTCTTCAGGGTCGTGCATTGTCAGATGCCACACATCTCCAAGGATGGAGATTCCACAGCTTCCCTGAACACTTCTGGATATTCCTGAACTAGTCCAGGTTATTGAGAAATTAAACCAACTTTAACATATAATTTTCAGGAAGCAAGAACCAGTATGCTGAAGAGTCAGGAATGCAATGTTTTAGATGTATTTGTGTATTAATACAAGTACATTCCAGCACCTTGACATCCTGGGCATTATTGCAGCTTTGGTTTGTGTTTGGCAGCCTAATCCACTGTGGGAAGGGTTTGGTTTCTAGCTTACATGTGCCTTGTTTTCTGTTATTTTTGGGGAAGTTTTATACTCTGTCCTCTTACATATAGCATTTTTATGAGGGAAAAAATACCCCCTACCCACCCTCACAAGYCTTCAGTCCCAATAATTAAGACAATACTGATACTGTTCCTGTCAGTGTAGACACAGAGCAGAAAAAATGCAACTGAAGAGATTGTCACAAAAGGTTCTGATGAGCAAAACTAGAGTAACACAAAATTAACTCTGCTTTATCATTGCATGGATCTCAGATGTTGTCTTTGAATAAAGCCTGATGAAACTATGATCATATTTGACTGATGGAATTGTCTTATGATTAGGAATGATGTTTACTGTGCATTGATTTCACTCTGTGCCTAATCAACACTGAGGAAAAGAGAAAGAACAGATGTTCCTTAAGGATACCAATAACATATGGGGCTTAAATCTGAGGCAAAGAGGATTGGGACTATGAATTACATGGATGACAGCAATTCCTTTTCCCTCTTGGCTACCTAGGCACTTCTCTTGCTGCTTATCATTAGCAAGTTTTTCATACTGAGCCTCCAACTCTTTAAGACATAGCACTGCAGGAGCAGGTTGTTTGCAGGGTAAGAAGCCCCTGGAGATGCAGTCCTTGCCTCTGTGTGTCACTGTAACCTCTGCACTCARATTTTAGTGAAGTAGGGTAAGACATTGCTGAGGTTTAACCCCAGACAGAGGTTAAGCCCCACACAGCCCCTCAGCCTCTGCCCACCATCACTCCTCTTGTGGGAGGGAGAATAAGAAAGGAAGGATAAAAAAGCAACCAAACCCTTTCCAGGCAAGTCCTCTGAGTTTACACGCTGAGCATCATATTCTGTAGTGTGGAATATCCCTGTGGCCAGTTTGGCTCAGCTCTCCCAGCTTTGTGTGCTCYTCCTCACCAGCAGAGCATGRGACACTGAGARCTCTTTGACTTGGGGTAAGCWCAAAGCAGYRACAGCCAAAACATCAGTTTTATTATTAATTATTGACATTATTCTGACACTGAATATGAAACACAACATGCACCAGCTTCTGGAAAAAAAACCCAACTCCTACACAGCCAAATCCAGGACATGACACCTGCCCATATTTAATAARGGTGGAATTGTGAATTCATTGTTTGAGTCTGAATAGTGTTCATTGATTTAAGAGGAATTCTGGATGAATCCTCTAGCTGCTGGTCATTTTGTGATCCTGTCTTAGGGCTCTGTAAGAGAGARCATTTTTCATACAGCAAGGTAGTGTTTCTTTGTGGGAAATGTCCCTGGAAGACAGGATTATATCAGAGATTGTTTCTGTTCACTTTTTGTTACTCAGTGTAGGTTTGATTTCTCAGCATTCCTTTAGACTGTGTCTTTTGWCACACAGTTAACTTGTTTGGACCATCTTGTGTTTGCAGTTTTCAAAGAATCATTATTAATTGCACCACTGAGTTCCCCCCTACATTTATTTAGCTAAAACTTGTGGCTCTGGAAATTGCACAGGGATGGGATCACATTTTTGTGTGAAAGCTCTCGTTCCTCACTTCAGTTCTGAGTCAACAACTGATCTTCTCTGTGCATGCTTGGGATTGATGGATTTTCAGTGGGATATTTACTTAAGAGCTATATGTATTATTGAATTGAACAGACATGTTCAGATGGTTTAGATAGGATTTAATTTCCTGCTTTCATCAACATAACCAAACTCAATTTCTTTTGCACAAGTGATGCAATTGGAAAAAAAAAATTATTTGGAGAAGAAAAGATGTTGAAAATTAAGAGAGGTATACTGTATTAAATACATTTTATTTGTAGAAAAATGTTGTTGAAAAGTGAGACAGGTATATTGAATTAAATAACTTCTGCTTCAAATATATTTTACTATATTTTGACTTTTTTGATTTGGTTTTTCTTTACATTAACTGAAGATTTTGTTGCACTAGCAAATTATTTACCTAATGTAAAACATTTAGAACAGCTTGTGAGTGTTAGCACCTCTAAATATATTACACAAAATGTCTAGATATAAATTCCTCATCCAATAACCTTAATTAAGCATAATTCTGAATATTAGCATGAAAAAAAAATGTTTAAACAATATACCCTCACATCTTTGAATTAATTACATGCTCTGTGTGTATTAAGCCTGTCCAATCTATGGGAAGTAATTTTTTTTTCTTTTACTTAGGCTTTCTGAATGATACACATATTAGTATAATGGGTGTCACACTGAGATGCTAATAGTATTCCTGCAGGTTTTCTCTTTGTGGGTAAAATATTTTAAAAATTTTGMATATTGTGCCACTTTCTTGCTTTGAAGTGGTATTTTTCTCACTGGGGAAGACTTTACAATATATCGTAATTAAATATAAAGACATTTAGTTCTTATTCATGGTTCATAATTATCAAATTATAATTTTAAAACATGTCTCTGAAAAATAACAAATCCTCCCACACCATTTCCCTTGCTTCAACCCAGGAGGRAAAACAAAAATAGTTCTAAGCAAAGTTCCAAGGAGGGTTGGAAGACAAACCTGTTAGACACATCAAAGACTGTTAAATTGCATTACAAGACCAAGAAACATAMGACCATCATTTGTTGTGGGGAAAACTCTGTCACRGCTCTCAAGAGACATCATCTGCTCYCTCCATCTGCTCATCCTCGCACAGCCTGGCCCTTGCTCCTCTGTTGTGGCTGTGAAACCACAGACCTGTTCAGTGCTGCTTTTTTTCCTCTGGTATGCAACCGGCTAAAAAGGCTTTTGAAATAATTGCAGGGCTCTGCAGTGRTGCCTGAGCTRGCTCTGAAAGGATTAACAGTGGGCTGGGAACAAAATAGCTGTTCAGGCATTGAGGTACCCCAGCAACACATGAACACCTCAGCTCTAGTATGCTCATTAGTCTTGCAGGGAAGCAGTACTAATTAGTCTGCATGGAATGACCCAGTATTTCTGCTTCTGGGACCTGACATTCAATTATACCTATGGTGTGGCTGTTTTGTCACACAAGGTTTTTCATATTTCTCTCTAGAGTAGCATAGACAACCTTACAGATTTACCACATCCCCTTCTTCCTTTTCACACTTTAGTTCTTCCTTTTTTTTTTTTTTYTTCWWACTCAGACATATCCAAATACGTTTCATGCCCTTTTTTGATTTCACTTGGGTCTGTTATATCATTCCAAAAAAAATCTTAATTATATCATGATCTTGGTTGTTTTCCATGTTTCTTCATCAAGTGAAGGCCATCCATTGCTCTAAAGATCATTGCTCTTTTTTTTTTCATCAATGAAAGCCATAAATGATTGGAGAAACGAATAGGCAACATCATTGCTCTGCTGCATCCTAAGATGCCCCTAATACCCCACCCTAGTACCCCAGGAACAGCCTGCAATCTTAAAACACTAAGAAATCTTAGTTAAAATGAGAGAAAAATATTTTTTTTTTTTCCAAATGTTGAGCTCTGGTACATATTGGTATGTTCACCTTGCACATTGTGGGAAAATGTTTGCTTGAATCAAGCTTTTTCTGTGAGTCCCCTGAACAAATAATACACACAGGAAATCTCAGAAGCTACTATGTCATCTAAGTCAGTAAAATGGACTTCTTTTGACATTTGGAAATGTTTATGAAATACAGACTCACATTTAACTGAAGTTAAGACTATTCTGTAAGACTAATAGATGTTTTTCCATTTTAGAAGGATGAGAGTGTCCTTTGCAAACAATCCTGCCTGGGCTGTTTGAGGAGGAGCGTTGCTGCAGGAGGAAGGAGAGGATCATTCTCCTTCTTTTGGCCACTCATTGTGTCCATTTCTGGGTTTCTCATGGCAGTGGAGGCCTGGACATCCTGGGGAGAATCCAGCAAAGGGCACTGAGGTGGTTGGAGGCCTGGGACAGCTGAGAGAGCTAGGACAGTTTATCCCAAGGGGAAGGCTCAGGAAGGGCTCTATAAATGTAGATAAACACCTGAAGGGAGAATGCCAAAAAGACTCATTCAGGTTCTTCTCAGCAGTTCAGTGACAGGACAAGAGCAAAAGGACACAAACTTAAACACAGGGAATTGTCTGAACACGAGGAGAGACTCCCTAACTGGGAGGATGGCTGAACGCAGGCACAGCTTGCCCAGAGACGTTGTGGTTTCCCTCTTGACAGATTCAAAAGCCATCTGGATAGTCCTGAGCAACTGGCTGTAGGTGGCCCTGCTTGAGCAGGGGGTGACCTTCAAAGTTCACTTTCAACCTCAATCATTTCCTGACACTGTGAAATTATGACCTTAYGGTAATAAAATCCCATTTGCCTATCTAAAGAGAAAATAGAAATTAAATCTAATTATTATTGTGCTGCCTCTTTATCTTCTGGCTGATAAAACTCCTAAAACTTATGAATGGCACCACCATTTCTGTCAGCAATAGAGGAAAAAAAACCCACATAATTAAGGTGTAGGGGAAAAGGCTGCACAAACACAAATTTTGTATCTCAGCTGTGTTGTTGCTTTGTCATAGAGAAAAGATGAATTAACACAAAAGGTATGAGAAGCCTCCCGTAGCAGCAGTTTTCTTTTTATGAAACAATTATGAATGACAGTCTCAGACATATTGCTACGAAGAGTGCCTCAAGCCTTGTCATGAGTGATCCCAAAAAGCTTTCCCTTCCAAGGTGTTTCTCTGGAAAAAAAAAAAAAAAAAAAAAAAAAAAAAAAAAAAAAAAAAAAAAAAAAGTCTTCTGTTTATATTGTATTAAAGGAAACAAACCTGAATGCAAACACGTCATGTGGCTGTAAAACTCACATATAAAGAAATCTTTTACATCACTTTTTCGGATTTATTCAGGGTTAAATCAGTATCTGCWGTGTTGACTTCTCAAAATTCAGTGGTTCTATTCTGCTTTACCCATTCTTATACTTAAAATGTCACTGAATCCATAATTTTATTGAAATTATTCCCTATCCATCAACGAAGGGTTGGAACCAGATGATCTCTAACRTCTGTATCAACACAGGCAATTCCATGATTTAGGAACATGAAAGATAAAAAAAAAATCTTATTTTTTTGCTTTTTAAATCTTTGTATATTACATTTTTACTTAAAATATTATATTTCTATTGATTTTTTGCCCCCACATAATATATTAGGCTCATAATCTCTACTTCAGCTTTCTTAATTAACAATTCATACTTCAAGAACCTTCTCATTTGCCAGAATTATAATTCTACCAAAAAAATCTTTAAAAATATMTCTATTATTTTTAGTGTTTCTTATTCTTCTGACAAAATTTTAGTGCAGTTTTTATTTTTTTTTGTTACTCAGGTGATAGTCAAAAAAGTTGTTTAGTGGCTGAAAAAAAATCCATGAAGGGAGTCAATGGCAGAGATTTGAAAGAAGGATGGATATTGTTTTTAGTGAATGAATCAAACTTGTAAGGCTGTCAATTTATTCCAGAATTTTCTTTGTCTCCCCAGGCTGTACTTTCCTCCTAATTTTATCACTCATTTTAGTGGGCAGTTCTAATTATGGYTGTTTTGTCTTGATTTACAGCATACAAATATCCTCATCTGGAATGTACTTAAAGCCAAAAATAGTAAATTATAAATAATTRTAAATCATTAACAGTTAGTGTTACAGTATATAATGAGAAAAAATTGACTTCTCACTGGTAATTACTAAACATTGTGACAAAGGTGTTGCATAAAAAAGGTCCTCTTAGCAGCATTGGCATAGTGAATCAAAGTAATATCATGATTTCTTCAAAATCCTAAGAAGATGTTTATGGGTCTTTTGACGATATATAAACTGAGTTTAAAAAAATGGCCTTTTTATATTGTTAGATAATACAACAAAAAGAGATTGTTAACCTCTCTTAATGGAGAAAACTCCTGAATACAGCCGCAACTTAGGGTATACCTTATGACACCTTTATGGGCAGATATTTTCCTGAATCAGATTCTACAGAGAGTGTATATTTTTTCATATATTATGTTAATTCTCACTAAGCTGAAAAATGATTGCTTAGCTTAACAAGATTATAAAATATGATCTTTGTTTATAGAACAAGGAGTTGGCATAATTTAGATTTTCAATGGGAGATGGTAAAGAATCATTGCACTAAATCCTAAAGAAATAAGGTGAAAAAAAAATTCTAAATCATTTAATGACAGGAGGCGTGTGTGGGCACACTCAGAATTATTCTGTCATCTCCACTGGTGACAGAGGTTTTATTAGTTTCAGGTTAAGAGGCTGATTSTGAAATGCTCTTTGAATTGCTTCCCTCTGCTCTCCATTAGATAAAATAACACTGATATATATTCACCAGTTAGTACTTTTTAATGGAATTTACATGAATATTAGATCATTGTTTTATTGGCTATCACTGATCAACATTTTTTAAATTGAGAGATTTAGAGACAAAAATTTATGTATTCCCTTCGTTTAACAAAATATGTAGGGGAAGCAAAGAACTGGAAAGAGRTGTAGATTTCTTATTATCTATATTTTACAGTGTTGACAGGAAGAAAACCCTGCCCAAAAAAGCTGGGGAAGGGTCTGAATTCCAAATACAGAGGTCTCTTCTCCTTCTRAATGGAACAGAAAATCTGATTATCCTGGCAGGAGAGAGCCACTGAAGCCATTTTGTCGGGCACATCTTATTAGAAGTGAACAGAGAATTATTTGGTCTTATACATCACATTTTAAGTCAGATGAGAGGATGGGAAAATGCTCAAATTTTGTGGTTCATCCCTTTAAAAACTCTGATGTCTCCATTAGGAACACTGAATCTGTTTTTTCTTTGAAAAGAGTTCACCAGGGTATATTAGAGTGAAAAAACATATGCCGTATTAATTTGAAGAATGATTGAAATTAATGAAGTTAAAATTACGATATTTGCTAAACAATTTCCTGAAGTTTCATAACTAAATGCTTAAAATGTATTTAAGTATGCGAATATACTTAAATATGTCAATATATATACCAGCATACATATATATATATAAATTATATATAAAGTATGCAACTATATAGAAATGTAAATAATATTTTTTTTAAAAAAAGTATTTTATAGGTAAATTGCCTAAAAAAATTCCCAGTAAAAAAAGAGATTTGTTAGGAGATACTAAACATATGGAGTAACAATTATATAAAGATGATATTTGAGCCATGGAATTTTATACTTTCAAAATGAAGAGTTATCTGTTGTGAAAAATTTTACCAGAGACAGTCTTTAAGTTCAGAGAATAAAATAGAGTAAAGGGAAACGGTCATGAATTGTTGGATGTTGCTTTCAATTTTGAACAGAGTGCAAGAACACTAATGCATATTTGGKTTYGKTTTTTTTCTCATCTTTCTCCTTTGCCATACTTGTGGTAACATATTTKTGCCTTGCTATGTTTAATCCTTTAAATTTTTCTTCAGTATATGTATCCTGCTGCTAGATTTTTATCCACCTACATTGTTAAATAGCTGAATTGTTAAATTGCTAAATCCTGGCATAAAAAACTAAGGCTATTATTTTTTTTTAATTTCTATGTACAGTGCAGTGTAATTTAGCCTCAGAAATCAGAAAGTGAATATATGAAAAATCATGACTTATGGTTGTCAAGACATCCTGGGAATATGTCTTTGGTATATAGGCAGCCTGGGCTGTTTTCAGGCATTTCAGCATGTTTTCTGCAATCCTGTGACTGTACAAAAAGAGGTGGTTTTGGTTTTTTTAATAAAGAATTTTTGAAAGTTATCACTCCAAATTGCAAATTTAAATTGTGCTGCTTTTTTATTAAAAACATTCGAGTTTTTTGCTGTACAAGATGAATATGTGTTCACCTCTGCAATCATGGTCCTAAACAGAGTTTTAGAGGTATTGTAAGAAGTTGCACAAACAGGACACCCAAAAGTTTTTTTTGTCCTTATGCTGCAGCACAGTTTGCTCTGTTTTGGATGTATTTTTCATTTCCGAGCAAATGACTAGAGGCAGGGTTTGTTTACTCCTCTCTCACTCCAGCAGCACAACAAACAAAATTCCAGTGATGGGAATGGCCCATGTGAGCCAAGGTGAGGTATGTGATGAGCAGCATGAAGGGCTGGGAGGGAGAAAGAAAATTATTAWTAGAGAAAAATAAAACACCCTTCTCTTCCCATCTGCAGTCAGCAGAAGGGTGTGAAGGGAGAAATAATGCTTGCACAGGAGCTGAGGGAGAGGCTAATTGGGRTATAACAATTCACTGTGAAATTAATTGGGCTAACACTGATTTGTATTGCAGTAGTTGATGTGGCAGTTTGAGATTGTGTCCTCAAATAATGGTGCAACTTAATTATTCCAGWGGAAYGTGGGCTATCACCTCAGATATTTTCGGGAATGCACTGGTTATAGCAGGGTGRATTTGCTGTGCCAGTCAGGAGAGCAGCATCGGTCAAACTTCTCAACATAAAATATCCAACCTCMGTTAATTAAACAGTGTTGCCTTAAATAGCTCAAATATAGCTCAAATTTTGCCATATTCGAGCACTGTGGAAGGTTAATGAAAACACACACAGTGGCATATGAGAGATATGGGTTTGGYTGCATATTTGGGTATGCAGAATATGTAGGACTGTGTGCAGTCAGCTCTTTGCAGTTACCCTATGTCAGTCTCTTCGAGGTTTGCAGTAAAAGGCAATGACCTCATTGAAGACCAGTGTGCCAGAATTTGTATTATTTTGTATTTCTGTCCTGCTCTACTCTTGTCCTGCTGGGTTCTATTCATTCCCTTGTGCTGCAGTGCTCGTGCACTGCACACACTTATTARCAAAAAATGTAACACTCAGAGAAACTTCACAAGTGTTAGAAAGTTGTGAACGGATCCCACTGGGACAATATGAAAGCCATTGATCCTCTCTGATCAAATTAAAACTGCTTGACAAATTACACGTTACAAATTAGACATACAAGGAAGATCAGATTAATATTCTATACCTCTGTGCAAATGTCATTAAGTTATTTTCTTGTGAACTTTTTCACCCAATGCAATTCTACAGAGAGCAAGAACTAGAGATTAGAAACCACACAATTTTCATCCTTTTTTTTTTTTTTTTCTATAGTACAAATAATTTATTTAAGTAACTCCATGCTTTGCAGCATGAAATAATTGAAGAATGAAATTGCAGCTTCAAGTCTGGCATTGAAAACGCACATTTTATCAGCACTTTACAGAACTGAATGTATCTCAGTATTACCATCTGTAACAGGAGGATCTCTTTTCTATCACAGCTTCTGGGCAAAGGTACAAGAGAAATTCTGACACTGACTTCACTCCTGCTGAGCTCARACACAGATCTACACACTCCTTATCTTCTGTCTCCTCTACTGCAATCAGTTCAGACAAGCAACAGGTCTTCAACTTTACRTGTTGATTTCTACCTTTCATGTTCTCTTCCCTTGCATGCTCTGCTCCATATCMAACCTCTTGCATCTCAAAGGTCATTTGGTAGGCCAGCCATCAAACCTTCTGTAGTTACTAGCTAAATCAATTTGTTACCACTGACTGTAAGCCATATTCAGTTTTATTGTATCCCAGAAACTCTTTAATGGTGTTCTTTTGAAAACACAAAATATTAAAGTAAGTTTGAGCATTTTCAGGTCTGATTCAGTACTCATCTACCTTGTCATTTTAGCCTCTCAGGCACATCTGTGTCTGAGAAAACACAAAGAAAATAATGACTTTCATCTTCACCGTATGCCAGAAAAAAATAGTTTATTTTCTTTTTGAGTTTACATAGAGTTATTTTCCCTAAAGGTCCAGTAAGTGCACAACTGCCCTTTTTGATATACAGAGAATATGAAGAAATCTCAACATGGATGCTCAGCAGACAGATAAATCAGTTTTTAATATGTAATGCTCTAATCAACATTTTCTTGACAAAAATATGACTAAGAACATGAATAGTCACCTTGGCCCTGTTAAATCATCCTACTTTGGGAGCRTATAGWAAGGTTTAGACAGTAATTMTGTGTTGCCATACAGCAGCATTACYGATGTGAWCCTGAGCTCTGCTGACCTCAGGTCATCCTCCCAAAATTCCCAGCAGATCAGGCAGGTGCTGCTGTGAAGGAGTCAGGGTAATTCTATCAGAAACAACTGTTTAATATTATCTTGTGCAAAGCACTGTAATAAAATAACAAATAATAATAAAACTGAAAAAGCATTTTAGATTTTATAGCTCAAACTTGTYCCCAGTGGTGTCTCATCTTAGCTGCTTTATGGGTGAGATGGTGCAGAATGCCATTCAGTACTTCCCTGTGGAAAAAATGATCTTAATTAATTCTGGTGGAGAACCAATTCTTTTCTCTGCTTTCTTCTTTCTTTCTGTTTTTCTTGGATTCAAAAAATTTCACAGACTTTTAAAGTCAATTCATATTTAGTAAACCAATGAAGCAAACTCTTTATATATAAAGTCAATATGAAGAAAATTACCTGATTTCAGCAGGTAGGTACTTTCCTTTGTCAAATTGTTAAAGTGGCCAGAAGGAAAAGGGTTCAGGACCTTTCCTGTTTACTAAACTTAAAAGCCAAAAGATATCTTTATTTTTAACGTACTATTTCAAATCAAATAGACAGGTACACTGACTATGTTAAGAAATAGAGTTAGGTATTTGACTTTATATATCACCTCTTTAATTTCTCTCAGCGAACAAGAAAGTGTTGTCCACCAAAGAACACGGTTGAGTTCAGAGATTTGCTTGAAGTGCATTTTGTAGCACAGTAGGAAGTGTAACTTGTCCTGTGGACTAACTGAGTGTTCATACTTGATGGAACTGGAAGAGAAAATACAGATGAAGAAAAAACAGTGTGTGCTGCTGCATGAACAGTGCTTCATGTAAGATAAAAGTCAGAGTTTCATGCTAGATAAAAACCCAGAGATAATATGATGACTTGCTATTGATGAATGTTTAATATCAGAACCAAGGCTGTAAGATCTTACACCTTTTGTCCTCTAATAACACTTCTGTCTCTGCAGAGGGGTCCCAGTGATAGTATGGAGAGTTGAGGGTTGTTTTCTGGGAGAAGGAGGTGATTCACTCCTTTTTCTATTTTATCTGGAAAAGGTAGCAAAGAATGTAAAAAGTACATTTACATGTCATCCAGTAAAAGTTAACAGTGACTGGAGAGTTTAGGAGATTTTTGCCTTTTAAAGACTTTAGATCTTGTTAAAATTTGCACTCAGGCATGAGCCTTGCAATCTGTAAACAGACTCTGCCCACTGCAGGTTGCAGATGCTCAGGATACAGAATAAAGTTTGCTTAATGTTTGTTAGGATCAAGTATTAAGTTCGCTTTGGTTTTCTRCTACTTTGAACTTCCATTCTCATGCTTTGGTTATTTTCTGGGATTTCAGTTTTTCTCTCTGTTTTGGATACTTCTTTTCCATTTTAAAACCTTCCTACTGATCCTCCTTCAGGTCTATTTGAAAGCTYAGTAGGCCTAAGAGTTGTTTCTTTGAATCTTTTGACCAACTAAACTGAGTTTTCACCCCCACTCATCTTTAGCAAGCTATTCTTTGATATGCTTTCAGAATATCACCAGCTACAGAGATTGTTTCGCTCTTTTTCATTCATTTCATGCTGGTGAAGAAGTCCCTTTCTGAGTGCACATTGCCTTAAGCTGTTRTGAAATGGATAGAGCCAGCAAAATAGTCTCCATTTGTTGAAAATCATCYTCAGTGATCTATGTTTTTCTCCTTTTTTCTTTTTTTTAAATCCCAGGCAGAATAAAGGTATACTTTCTTTTTTCTTCTTTTTTTTTTTTTCTTTCCTGAGAAATAGGAGACAAAAAATACACTTTCTTTTTTTTGTTAGAATTTATTTTTAAATGCAATAAAAGCTCTTCCATTCCGTTTTTGTTGCTGTTGACAATACTGTTAAACATGAAACCAGCCATTAGAGCTGTTGTGTTTGTGCTATGGCTTCCTTTAACAGTAGTGGCTGAATGCACCAGTCCGGCTTTTAGAATCAAATTAAAGCATTGTCATCCATCTTGACTTGATTTTTCATCATATCTTTAATGCAAGAAAAAAAAAAAAACCTGGATAAGGAATGCTGCAGGAGAATATTTATAGACTTCAACATCAGGAGAATGGCATTGCTGTGCAAATAAATAATAGCAGTTATAACTTTTCAAACTGGGTAGGAGGAATTTGTCACTGATCTATTACATCTATTTTTAGTGTAAATTTAATCAGTGTAAACCAACATAAGTTATGCCAGCTGTGAATTACCAAATGGATRTAAAAATCACAGCATTCTGACTTTGAATGACTGATTTCAAATTAATTTTATTATTGTTGTCTGCTTACTGACTAACAAGAGTCAAAACATATCTTAAATTTTAAACAATAAAGAAATTTCCATTTACACATCTGTCCTACCTTCACCAGTWCTGTTTAATAAATAGCATTTCTGACATACTCCATATAAAGAATTAGTCTGGTTTTTTTTTCTTTTAATTCTATTTATCCACTTGCATTTGTAATGTCTTTCATGCTAAAGCTTCTCTATAAGCAGCAGAGGACATTGTGGATTAAAATCTCAACATCATTAYGTACTAAATTACCTATATTAAATAAAGCAAATTCTTAACAGGACATAATGCAAGAAAATAAACAATGGATATTTATTGCTTAGCCCTTCAACTTTCAAATAAACATTGAAAAATGTAAAATGTACAAGGAAAAAGAAAGGATTTTTTTTTTTTTTTGCTTACTTCTGGCTTAAACACTCTTACTATTAAAAATTTATTTTACAAAATTCTGCAAGCAACATGTGAATTTCTGGGATCACTGAGTTGAAGCCCCTGACTGCTGTAGGTTGAAACACTTTTGAAGTTGTCATACCCATCCATTTCCTCAGTGCCAGTTTTGATATGCAAAGAACAAACATAAAAATACCTGTAAATAAAATGTTGTCTTGCAGAGAAACATGCCAGATGTTCCACCTCCTCCCTCCTCTATCTGACAACTGATGTAAAATAGAAGACAGCTGAAATTTGGTTTCTTTCAAGAGTCTAGATAATTGTGTAAAAATAGGCAACAAAGTACTGACATGTTTAAGAAGAATAAGTAAGAAATMATCAGAAAATTCTAAGTGAGGCGGAACCTGGTGCTGGAAGAAAATGTGATGAGAAATTGACAGATGCATGGGAGAAGTGGCATTGAAAGGGATTAGAGTGGGGGAAAGAA
Organism: Malurus melanocephalus; assembly: GCF_030028575.1. NCBI lineage: Eukaryota > Metazoa > Chordata > Aves > Passeriformes > Maluridae > Malurus > Malurus melanocephalus. Next base: position 2,172,559 of record NW_026623327.1, on the reverse strand, counting down.
AAACAAAAAAAAACCAAAAAAACAAAAAAAAAAAAAAAAAAAAAAAAAAAAAAAAAAAAAAAAAAAGAAAGAAACATGCTTCTAAACAGGAAAGCTGATACAGCTGATTAAATAGAATTTTCATCCATAATTGTATGGATGGAAAGTCAACTTAGAGCCTCTGTGATGATTCCACAGAGGAAGAATATGGATATAAAATCACTAGGAATTATAWTTGATGAAAAAGCTAGAGGAAGAAAAATTCTCACAAATTTTGAAGGTAAAAAAAGTAGCTCTTGTTTCTGAACTAAACATTGGATATAAAAACTGGTGGTGATACCAACTGTGTGCAGAGAGAAAAGTTGTGCTCAAATAAGACAAGTTTTAATAGAGTAACAACCACGAGCTTCATGTGGAACACTGAGAACTTATTAAGGTCCACAGACTTATAGGTTCTTATACATTTTGTTATGATAAAAGACTGATTTACAGTAGAAACATCCTCACTGTTTCCTCTTTCAGATTAGTGATGAGCTTTCTTGCAATATTTTAACTCAGTTTCTAAATGTAATTGCAAGCTTGATATAATAGATATAATATTTCCTCTGGTGACTTGAAATAAGATTTTTTTCTCATAAAATATTTGGGGTTTTTTTGTTTTTGTTTTTAGGGTGGGTTGGATTTTTTGGTTTTTTGCTTTTTTGTTTTAGGGTTTTTTGGTTGTTTGTTTTGTTGGGTTATTTCTTTCTTTTTTATATCTGCAATGAYTTAATTTTATTTTATCTTCCACTTGAAAATTATAAATGCATTAAAAACAAAGCAAAAATAGAACTCTTAGAACAGAGGATAGAATAGTAGTTATTGATGGTGATGATAACAGTGTTTGTGGGACTATAGGTCCAGCCCATTCATTTAGGATTTAAAAAACATCTTCTCAAAATGAGCATGAGGTGATAGATTTTCTCAGTTAAATGTCACTTTTGTGTCTGAAAAAGTATTCWTTTAATTTCATGGTTACAATAAAAATGGAATGTGAGGCTGAAATATACTTTTCTTTTAAAGAAATGTCTTTCTTCACTTGGTGGATTGTTTGGTTGGTTGGTTTTTGTTGGTATGGTTTTTTTCCCAGCAATAGAATTTCATATACTTATAAATTTAGTGCTGGAAAATGTAAAGGAAACACTGGGACTTTCATAGTATCAAAAATAAAACAGAACGAGCACACCCCAGATCTGAGCTGTCTGGGCAAAGTTCTGCACCTGTCAAGCCTACAATAAAAAGTCAGCCAAAGCTCAAAAACAGATCCATTTTCATTTAGGCACAGGAACATTCTAAGGCCATAAAGGAACAAGAAAAAAATAGAAAGGACAGCAAGTAAAATCCAATATTTTTCATTTTAAAGTTCACTGCAGTTCATTTTACAGATGACCAAGAGACAAGCAGGTGCAGGAACAATAAACTGCAGGAAAATGTTGTTGCTTGCTCTGAAGCAACAAGAAACAAGTTTTAGATGTTTGATATGCTTTCACAAGTCCCAATATTTTCAGATAGATATGTAAGAATAACATGGATCTTTCATACCTTATAAATAATGCACATATCATAAACTTTGCAGTGTGTGCAATACTAAAAAGATGAACAAGCTCTTACAGAAATGTGCATACTCTGTATGTGTTTATCAAAATATTTGTGTGTTCATGTATGACCTCTGAGCTCTCAAAGAATCATTTTCTTTTTGTACTTCTCAAGCAAATATATAGTGGTCTTCAAAACATCTGAAACAGACAATTTTGACTATTCAAAGATAGCTGAAACTTCAAAAACACTAAATCTCTGCTCTCTCACTCCTTTCTGGCTATGATTTTTATTTTGAAGTATTCCTAGGGG
>NW_026623327.1:2163969-2170664 GCF_030028575.1 Malurus melanocephalus | reverse complement strand
GGGGTTGTCCCCAAGCCAGGGCCACCCCGGTGCCACCAGACGTTGTCCCCACGGGGTCACACAGCCGGTGGCACCTCGGCATTCCCGGAGGAACCGAGGCGGAAAAATCCCGCGGGAAGCAGCTGTTGGTATCCGTACGGAAAAACCGGAGCCGCTCATCCCCGCCTTTCCCGTCCCTTTTCCAGGTGGCCATCATTGCAGGGAATTTCGAGCTGGCGGAAATCATCAAAACCCACAAAGAGTCCGATGTTGGTGAGTTGGATTTTTTCCCGGTTTTTTTTTTCCCATTTTCTTCCGGTTTTTCCCTGTTTTTTTCCCGGGTTTCCTCCTGTTTTTTCCTGTTTTTTCCCTGTTTTTTCCCTGGTTTTCTTCCTGTTTTTTCCTGTTTTTTTTCCCGGTTTTCTCCTTTCCTCCTCAGCCCAGGGCAGGACTGGGGAGGGATTAATGGAATTTTCCCGGTTTGATTTTCTAGTTTGGATCATGGAAGTGTCAGAGATTTCCCRTGGGGTTGGTGGGATTTTTGGGCTGTTTTTCCAGCCTGGCTGACATTCCCGATCTCTGGAATTGTTCTGGTGTCAAATCCTTGGGGTTTTCCCTCTTTTTGCATCCCTGAGGCCTTTTCGTTCCCAAAATCCCAGGGCTTGGGGCAAGGAGGGAAAATCCTCTAGGATGAGGAAAAAACTGGGAGTTATTCCGGCTGGATTTGATTTTTAAGGAATATTTTTGGGATTTCTGGTCCCTTGTGTCGCCTCTCCTTCCCTGGGGTCTCCCACAAGAGAAATTCCTTGGAAAAGTGAGTTTAGATCAGGAACAAAATCCACATTTTTTTATATTTCCTTGGATCATTCTGAGGAATTTATGGATCCAGAGCTGCCCAGGGAGGGAGCAGTGGGAATTCCCAGCRGTTTTCCCTCCACAGAAAGTATGGAATCACTGGATCAGCAGCTGGAAAAAGATTTTAGGGAAAAATCCTCAGCTGGGAGGGACCAGCATGGAATTCCCAGAAAATTCCCAGGAAGTGTCCAGGATCAGGCTGGAGCACCCTGGGATAGCAGGAGGTGTCCCTGCCCATGGAATGGGGTGGGATTGGATGGGATTTATGTTCCTTTTCCGCACAAATTCCTGGAATTCCATGGAAACACTTCAAGGAATGAAAATAAGGATCTGTTCTCATGGAATTTGCAGTGGGAATCGAGCTTTATCCCTTCTTTTCCCAGCTCCCTGYCCCTGAGAGCTCCAAATGTTGGGAATTTGGGGTGGGAAGCAAAAGTCGGGAAGGACATYGGGAAAATTCCTTCGCCGGCAAAGTCATGGAATTAATCCTAGGGGAAAAAAAAAAAAATTCCCTGGGAGAGGGGGTTGGGAATCAATGACCTCCAAAAGTCCCTGCCAGCCTAAATTCCCCTCGGCTGGAATCCGCACCTGCGACCTGTGATTTTCCTTGGGGAAAAAAAAAAAAAAAAAAAAAAAAAAAAAGGAGAAAATTATAGTTTTGAAAGTTTTGACTGAAGTGAAATCGATGATGTGAGAAGGGGTCATTCAGGCATAGAATTCCCATTTAAACCAAAATCAATCAGTTCAATGTTTGCCAGGCAATCCTTCTTAAAATACTGCACCCACACTCATCCTGAGGAAGGCGATACCAGAGCCACGTAAGACAAAGGATCCTTGTGGTGTTCCCATTGTGCTGTGAATCAGAAAGTCTTGAAAGTCAAATAATAATCAAACAAGCACAAATTCACCTGAACTGTGCACATTGYTATTTAGACTATTTAATCAAAAATTTGATACCAATAGAAAGAATTTAGGTTAGTAAATTATTTTAAAAATAATTGTTTCATAGTTATGCAGGCATAAAATAGGTACACAATATAATTGTAAGTCCTTAAACTAATTGTTAYCTGATCCACTTACATATTTTGAAAAAAGTGTTATTCACAATCTTTTTGGAGTACTTTGGAAGCTTAAACACATCTGAGATGATAGAGATAACTGAACTATCAGAATAGAACCCAATGTTTGGTTTCCAAATTAGATGCAGTTATTTAAATATTTGATCATCAAAGATTTTAATTTACTCTTGGCAGCATTTCAAGTTCCATTCTTTTGGTTTAAATTATGCTTCCCTCATAGCCTTCTGTTTTCCTCTGATATTCCAAGAGGTGTTTTCTGTAGAGATTGTTAAATTATTGTGCATGGGTTTTGCTTTGTAGGGCCTCAGAACACAGCACAAAAGGTTTTAGCCTGCAGATTTAAACCAAATATTTTACAAATTGGTGTATCTAATGATTTATTCTGTACTGATATCTGACTCTAAAATTTATTCATCTGTGATCTCAAAAATGCACTGAGGATATCTTCATGCGAAGGCTATTAGGTTAGCATGGTATTGTTCAGTTAGCATTAAACTGTGAGGCTTCAGTACTGCAGCTCCATATGTTAGGAATCAAGGGAACTTCTTCTAAATAAATATGTGCAATAAGTGCATTAAAGGACTTGACAAAATATTCTGTGATTTATAATCTTATGTTGATAGGAGGGATGAGCCAATTTTCTGATTAATTTTTCTCAGGTTATTTCAAAGCCCTGTAGCAATGCAAATCTGTGCAATGCTTCATAATATATTAAGAATATGACATTTTTAATCTTCACTTTAGGGAGTCATCAAAATTTAGGACTTAGTTAATGTGACAGGATTTGTATTGCTGTTATGAAAGTATTCAAGACCAGATGTAATTATGCTTCTTCACGATATTTACCAAGGCACATACACACAAATTACTCTCAGTTCCTTTAGCAAAACAAATTGTGTTTTTCTGCCAGTTGGGACTATTTTCCATAAGAAGCTGTTGTTTGTTGTAAGAAAGTATAAGGAAACTGAAGAGCATTCCAAATCATCATTTTGTTTTTTCAAAGCTGTTAATTTGTGAGAGAGTTATATATAGTAATATTAAAAGTAGAAATATAACAACCTGCTAGAGGTGCTTCAAAGTAAATTGCATTTCAATTACCATAGGAAATTACTGTTCCATCAGTCTACTCCTTAAAATGTGGTAAAACCACTAAATAATATAAAAATAATAACGTAATCCTGTAATCATAGACTACCAGGTTGGAAAGGAACTCAAAAATTGAGCGCTGGCAATAAGTTGTGCAAACAAGGAATGAGGAATAAAAACTCAATAAAAATGCATTTATAGTTGACAATCATATTTGCTTTCACAATAATAATTTAAAACACATTTATTTTCTGCACCATGTTCTGCAGAAGCCAAGTCTTCATTTCATATACACTCAACTTATTAGATTTAAGAGGAAATTAAATCCTTCCAACTTGTTCCAACAAAAAGCATCATGGAGAGGGGTTTGGAATATCCTTCTTGAGTTCCATACTCAAGCACAAATATTATAACTGATTTCCAAAATCTAATCAAAGGGCTGAGATAGAATTTATCAGATCCTCCTCTAGTCAAAATCATAGAAACTGAGGAAGATGAAATGTATCAAGAGATTGTACTGGCACTGGAATAGATCACATTTTAACAGTATATTTTAATCTCCCTCCCCATGTGAGTAAATGTTGTCTGAATTATTCATCTTATGCAAAATAAGAGCCAGTGAAGGGACTGCCTCATGTATTTGTAATAAAACTTTGTTTGGTGGCATGTAGAGAATTTTAAACTATTTTACTGAGTCTCTGAAATCTGTTCACTATTGCATCATGCTTTCTTAGTAAAACTACTCAGCCACTGAAGAGAATGAATGACCATAACCAACAGATTTTAGAAACATTTTCAAAATAAATGTATTTTGAGATTGGGATACTACAGTATTCAGAAGCTAAAATCAAAGCAACTTCCCCTGAAATTCTTAAGCGACTGAATGGTATCCTAAGAAAATATATTCTGAAGGGAAGCTGTTAAGAACATGTAAATCATTTAAAAGCCTTTACTTCTGGAATAAAGATCAATGGAAATTTTTTTTTCCCATCTCTCATTCTTTTGTGTCTCATTAGGAAAGAAGCTTTCAGAGCATTGACAATTAAACTGAACTACGTTCTTCCTAAAATTTCTTTAGATCTCTTCTCTTCCTTCATACCTAGAACCAGAGTGCTGTAATTTTGGTTCCTCTGTAACCTTAGTTCTTAATGTGTTCCTGACTAATATTGAATAGCTAACCTAACCTCAAAAGGCCGTCTAATTGTTTAATGTTTCAATCATTATTCATATATGTACRATGCTATGCCCTTATAATTTGTATTTACACACATTTACACAACACTTACATGTTTTCACAGAACCTTTCTTCTTGGGGAAAATAATTTTGTATTTGTTTCCTAATGTGTAGTAGTGATGGTTCTCTGCAATCTACTTTGATACAAAAAAATATCTATTTGGTTTCAGATCTGAAGTAATCATTTCTGGGAAAAGAGGTGAAAGGTTATTTTGATCAGTTAAATTGGATCAAAGCTTTTCAGGAATTCTTACTGTAAATGCTAAGCTTGAATTTTGCTTTTGGTCTTTATTATGATAACAATGAGCTCTGTACATKTCCATATTTTAATAGACAATCTTCCATGCATAAATGAGACACATTTGATTATAAATGGCAGGTTTTGTAGGAATTTGTCATTAAAGCAGTCAGATGACCAAAAATAATTTTTTACACTAGCTAAAGAGGCAAGGAACAAATAGCAAATTTTGATGTTGATGATGGATGAATAAGTGACAACTAATGTTTCATTCAGTAGACTGACTTGTCATTGTAAACATAGTTATTTATCTTYGAAATATTTATTTATTCATGAAAGATCCATTATTAAAAGGATAACTATTTATGAGTTTGGACTGATTTTGGAAAGCAGTTTCAAATGAGATAAAATGGAAATAAGGAAATGGGATTTTTGTTTTTATATTGAGTAGTCAACAGCTGTTTGCCTGATTAGCATTGTGGTGTTGGAGTGTAGTTTGTTCTCTATTGTTTGCAGTGAAACATTGTGTGCTTTCATTCTGTATTCTAGCCTGACTATGATTACAATTTAATGTATCTATTTTCAATCTTAATATTTATATTTTCGGATAATGGCAGGACAGAATAAGACATAAACCCATCAGGGAACAGAATTCAAACAGAAACTGTTCTAGGCAAATTGAAGGTCATTGTGGGGAAAAATGTGATGCACAGTTATATTTTTTCATTTTGGTAGAAATAATGAATGAAATGAGTGACAGACTAAGTTCTAATAAAAATGAAGACATTACAGTGGACACACAGAAGTTATTCCATGCTTCCTCCAATTGGGCCAGATTCCTGGGACATATAAATAAGTTTATATTACAGGAAAAATGAAAGAAACAAAACCACCATAAAAAGGGCAGCAAACAATGAAACCCCAAGCTCCAGTCTTTTAGGAATCTTAATAATCCAAAGACATACATGAAATACAGATTTTTCAACAGATGGTGAGCTTTACTCTAAATACAAGAAGATTTAGAGATTACTAATAKCAATATGAGAGCTGCATGAGGTAATAGATACAAAAATATCTAAAGTAAAAATAAAACTTATTTTAAATCTAAAAAAAAAGAATTTTTATAGGGTGTAAAACCCCAGCTTTATTTTATTATACCAGAAGTAATTTATATTAAAAATCACTTAAAATATATGTTCCAATCACATGATGTTACATTTGAAACTTCCATAGGTATTTAAGCAACTGTTAGGACCTGATGGTGAATTTTGCTTTTATTTTTTGCCACTAAACAAAGTAAATTCTTGTTCATACCCACATGCCTTTTGTTTGAATTGTTGTCTTTCTCTAGTAAATTATGAAAAAATTCTTTCTAATGAGTATGCATTCCTAGCATTTGTATAAAATTTTGCATCAATGACAGGGGGCTCGAATGAATATACCAATGGATTTGATAGTCTCTTCTGACATTCATTTCTATCTCTTTCTGAGGCCTTGTTAAAGTATTATTTTACTCTTTGGTGATAGTGGGGATTTGGTGCTCTAATCATGGACTATTTTATTGGTGTGATATCACCCCAGCGGAAATATCTCCTCTGTACCAAGGGCTCTCAGTCTATAAATGTAATTATGAGACTTTCCCACACCTCTTTGTTTATTGTTTTTCCTTCTGTCTTTTCTTTTTCACTTATGTCTCCCAAATGTATTCTTGGGGAGTGGAGTGGAAGAACAGACGATTATTACAGGGTTTTCTTCATTCAGTTTGAACATAAAGCTTTACTCTTGGCTGATTTATAGAAAGGGAATAAATCAGTCATGAATACTATGACAACAGACCTTGACAATGTTTAAACACTTGCAATAAGAGCCAAATAGAGCAGTTTCATTATTTCAGAAACTAAATTTATAGGRAATCTAAGTTAACCCTCAATGCAGTAGACAAGTATTTCTGGCTCCTGGTGCAGTTAAATTTGGGGTTTTCAAATCTGAATTGCACAACATGTGGGTTGTTTTAGTGTCTAATAGCTCTCTTACCACCAATGGAACAACTATAAAAAGATCACACGAATCATGGTAATCTCTTCAACTATYAGGGAACTTATTGCACCTTGACAAACTCCATTTCTCCTGAAATGTTTTCATTGAGTGGTTGAGTGACTTTTTCATTGGGAGAAACAGAAGCTGGTCAGGGTGTGTGCTTCCAAACTCTGTAGCTGTCAGACCC
>NW_026623327.1:2141595-2163151 GCF_030028575.1 Malurus melanocephalus | reverse complement strand
AAACTACATTAAGAACAGGTAAAGTTCCTGTCTATCATGCTTATTTTCTAAAGAAAAAAAATGTTACTTAATAAAATAAAAATAAGTATTGATAAAAACAGCGGGTAATCTGAATTCACTTTCTATAAGAGGTTAATAGAAGAACAAAGGTAATTTCTTAATTGAATTGCAATGAAAACAAAAGAAGAAGAGAAAATTTCCCAAGTTCTTCTATTTGTAAAATCCAGAAGAAAAATAGGTGTTCATTCAAAGGAATGAATATAAAACTCAGGAGAAAAACATGCTTTCTAAACTATGGGAAATAGAAGATCATGTTGGAAAATTGCAATATAAAATAAAGTAAGCATTTTCTCCATAACTCTGATTCTTCAAAATCACTGGAGCCAACAGCCTAAAAATAAAGCCAGAAAAAAAAAACCAAAAACCAAAACATTCTTTAATTCTTTGTTTTGGTTTCATTTCTGTCTGTGCCAATATTATTATTCAAATTTATACTTAAATTTTTAAACATCTCCCTGCAAAAATTGGCATTATTGTTTCCTGGGTGAACCTCAGTAATTACTGTTATATACACTAATTTAATTCCAGYTCTTTGAATTTAATTCTCATTTTTAAAGTTGTTTTTTTTCTGTTGAGAATGTTTAGGACCATTGAAGTTTAGGACCATTYCATCCTAAACCATTATGTACATCTCAAAATCCTGTCCAGATAGGCTGATTCATGGGGTTTTAATACYACTTTTCTTAGCAATAATAAGACTGCAATAATTGGTGGCTGTGAAGAATGTGGAACCCATTTTGATTGTAAAGACTTTCCTGGGGGAACTTTAAAGGCTTGAAATGAGCCTTTGAAAACTGAGTAAATGGATGRATCTTTGATGTTTGCCTGTGGGGATCTTGCTAATTTCTGAGCCAAGTGAGCATCCATTTCTGAACTCAACCCTGTCTGAATAGGATGGGCCAGAAGGAACAGGTGGATCTTRGAAAAAAAAAGTTCATTATTACAGATGGGTGGTTGAGGAGGCAGGGCAAGGAGGAGAAATAACAGTGATGATCTTCAGAAAGGCAGCACACAAACATAACACAGATACCCCCAAATTGCCAGTTCTGTGACAATTGTTTCAGTACTTGATAAAAACTCCTTCCTTAGCTCATCATTCTATTTCGCCATTTCAGAACAAGGTCAGTAAGTACTTTGTTTCTTTCTTCCTGCCCTCATCTTCTACCTGTAGGCACAATCCAGCATGTGGAGAACTGTTGGGAAGAACCCATTAAAGTTTTCAGTTTCTCTTTTATCTCTGATTTGCTTTGCAAATTCATTTCAATTCAATCCCTAGAGCTCACCCTGTCACCATTGCTTTTTACTTTCCACACACRCTTGTTTTCATTAAGAAAGATGAAGGGACTGAGAAACTTAAGAACAAATAATTGTAAAAATACTTATCTAATCTTGAACATTCTATTATTTCATGAATATATTTTTTCCCTTTTTTTCCATTATAAAATATGTCTCTTTCTTTTTACAGCCTTACCTTAGCAATGATAACTTAGGGTCTTTTCTGGAGTTTTTTCCWGTTCTTAATACCTCAATTGTAACAGTGTGGTGTTGTACTCATATATACCACATAGAATCAAAATCTTATAGTGTAGCACGTTGATAGCAATACACTTCAAAGAGGTTTATTCTCTCTGGAGTAAAATAAAATTTTATATTAAAAGTTTTSAGTACTCATTTTCAAAAATTAAATCTCACACCAGCTCTTCAATATTTTTTTTTTTTTAAGATGACAGCTTAGATGATAACTTTATTTTAAAAAGTCAGCATCTACATATTTCCTTCCAGTATATTTCAGCATAGAGATGCATATTCCAGGTAGAAAGAAGTTTTGKTTTTTTGCCAAAAAAAAGAAGAAACAAAAAAAAAGTCCCAAAAAACCCCAAAACCGAAACAAAAAGCACGCCATCAAAACCAAAATACAACAAAACACAACCCAAGGATATTTGCTAATTGTGCAGGAGGAATGCAAACTTCAAACTGGTGCACACGTGAAAATGCAAACCTGGTCTCCAAATCTTTTGCAACGGAAAGGAAAACTTCTCCAGACCTGACAGAAACATGGAGCTCTGCTGTTCCTGAAAGAGGGATTCTATCTTAAGAGATGGTTAGCTACCATTAGGAAAATTAACTCTATCCCAGCCCAAATCAGCCCAGGTGAGAATGCTCTTAATTACTGTTTCTTAATTACAGACTACAACATTTTGGTTGAGAAGAGGGAGAAAGGGATGGTTAAAAAATGTTAACACTGAGTAGGGGTTATGACACTCAGTCGCTCTTGATACCCTTTCCATAAATTATAATGAGAAGGATCCCTTGAGAGCATGAAGCATTTGGGTCTTGCCCCATTAAGAGTGACTACATTTATAGAATCACAGGATGGTTTGGGTTAGAATGGACCTAAAAGAACATCCAGCTCCAAGCGCCTACCATGGGCAGGGACACTTTCCCCTAGACCAGGTTCCTCGGAGCAACCATCCAAACCTGGCCTTGGATCTGTGCCTTGTGGGTTCTGTACTTCTGCTGGAAACAAAAATATTACCTCAGAYCAATATTATTTTAAAACATTCATGCTGAAGCCCACCAAAGGGACAATATTGTATAATTAACACCAAAAAAAATTTACTATAGGATCAGAATTATGCACAGTCAMACCCAGTGCACGTGTTCTAAGGAAAGGAAGCTCTCCCTAAGTTCCAAGTGGAACTCAGATATGGTCAAGRGGAGGCAACTCTGAAAGTAGAATCAATCTGGTAGGAATTTTAATTAGAAATACTATTTAAAGAAGTTTCTCTCTGTATTTTCCAGTTTGCAACAGATACAACTCCTTTCCTGGGAAGAAATCACATCACTTGTGGCCAGCCTGGCTATCAGAGAAGTGTTTGTCTTTGACATCTCTTGATGACCCCAGGGCAATTTATAGAGGACAGATATCATAGCTCAGGTGGTCTTTATGGGAAAAGAAGACAAATTCTGCTGCCTTTGGCACAGACATAAAAGTCTTGGGGACATGGTTTATGGGTGGGCATGGAGATGCTAATTTAGCAGCTGAACTCGATGGTTTTAGAGGTCTTTTCCAGCCTTAAGGATTCAGAGCTTCTAATATACTTTTTCTATGAGTAAAATGTGGCTTTTTATTTGCAAAACCAACAGAAAGTATTGTTTTAAATTTTCCTGATTTGGTGTCTCAACATGTTTCAGCCACTTTGTGTTTCTTTTCCTAAACATATCACTGGGGTTTTTTTATACTGTGCTTAGTAATTTTGTTGTAAATGAAAAAATATTGAACCTTCTCTCAAGGAGGTTTCCTAACAAAACAAGGGTCACATTYACTGCCCTTTGGGATGTACATAAAACAGCAAAAGAACAGAAAACTAAAACTGAATTAATTTTAAAMATCACATATTAGAAAATAAAAGTCAGAATTTTTGTATCTTTAGATGGAGAGGAGCAACRAGACRTCGTTGGGACCCCCAGAAGGGTGATGTGTTTCCATCTAACCCCTGTCACCTTCTCCCTGTCCCTCTGCCTCTCCACCCCTCCACGCACACTCTTTCTATTTCTTTCTTTCTTCTCTCTTTCTTTCTCTTTGCCTCTTTTACTACAAAATAAAGTATATCAATTTTTTTTTGGCATCGACTTTTAATCTCATTTGGTTTTAATCTCGTTTTGGGAATATTTTGAACCTTTTTTCGTTCAGTCCACTTTTTTTCGCAGACACTTGTTTTCCTTTGCTTTCCTGTACTTAAATCGGATCGTAACAGCCTTTAATTCCTTTCTCCTAAAACGGTGATATATACTGTGTGAGGCTCCCTTTATTATGTAATTTAAAGGCTCCTTCAGTATTTTCTCATGTGGAAACAGAAAATAGGAAACATCAGTAATGAAACATGAAGCATCAAAATCTGCATCAAGGCAGGCATCAAAAAATTAAATTCAGTCACAGATTTGAAATTCAATGTTACCCAAGAATTTTGTGATCTTCTCTTGTTATTTAGTTCCCTATTTCTGCTCTTACCAGGTTCTGAAGCTTTTACTTTATGTTGGTTTTTTTGCCTCATAAACCAGGATCTGCTCTTCCACATTCCCAATGGTCTTCCCTCACCAATGAGGCACCAGCAATGTCTCTTGCAAGCTGTCCTATAATTGTTTCCCCATTTTGGCACTTGCTCAGTTCAGAGGTGGCCCAGCATGCACTGCCCTCAGCACATTGTAAAATATGGGWTTAAAAAACAAGCAGGAAAGTTCTATCTTCTCATTGTCTTAATTTTAATATGGGAGAGTTACTTTAGACCAGCGGAGATTTACTTCTTATCATGTCATAAAAAGTCTTGAAGACAGTTCAACTAAAAAGTCATTAAATATAGATTCTAAAAAAAAAAAAAAAAAAAAAAAAAAAAAAAAAAAAAAAAAAAAAAAAAAAAAAAAAAAAAAAAAAAAAGAAAAAAAACCAGCAGTCACATCATGTTTCTGTTTACAAGCTCTTTGACAGTTTATTGAAAAAATCAAGGATCAGGATGCAAAATTATGCATCAGGTATTGAAAGCTAGTAATTGAAATAGAAGTGGCTCARATAAAGAGGATTCATTGAAATTCCACTCAGCGTACATTGCATAATCAAAAATACAATCCAAAAGAGAAGTTACTAAATAAGGCATTCTATAGACTAGAAAAAATGTCATGAAAATACGTAACTTTCAAAATCTTTACCCTATATAATAATTTTACAAATTAGACTATACAGATACAATTACCTTACCTGTCATCAAATAAACAGGAAAATGTTTATCTTTGAGTCTTTGATCACATCCTGATGAATGTATATTTAAGATACAGTAATTTGAAAAATTTTTATGTTAGTTATCTGAATAAAACCCAAATCTAAACCATAAACCAAAACAAAGTTAAACAAACCTAGTAAAGTAAGTTATTTGCTTATTGGATGATTTCATATTCATGCCCCTGAAGAAATTGAAAGACATTCTGAATTCCTTGTTRCCACATCCAGAAGTGAAAGGATGTTTTAAGTTACAAGTAGAAACTAATTTCAGCAAACCATGATAAGAATACTATTTAAATTATTTTTCTATTTTATCTTCCTCTTCAGCCATTACTAATAATCTRAAAATAACCAAATAACTGGTTGTATCTTTATTGGCAGAATTCCCTTGCTTCTCCCAAAGCATGGACTTTAAAACAATCTTTGTGTTTGTAAAGTGCTTGGTCCTATACAATATGGAAAATGTGATCTTGTCATAGGCAGTCAAAATAAATGGTACAAATCAGATACAAGCAGCACCAGATGACCTTCAGACCTCTAAAGAGTTATTTCAATTTATTCTTTCTCTTTTTAACTTAATGGATGACTCTATTTCAAATAAGTTTCCCAGGAGATATTTGTGAAGGATGCAGTTGAGCAGATCAATTTGTTTTGCATGGGGCATCAAACACAATYGGGGTTTCACAGTTCAAAGTAAACCACTATGGCAGGAGGAAGTGGATTTAGGGAGGGGAGCAGAAGCCTTGTGTAGTTGRCTTTCTCATGGGACATCAAGCAAAATGATCAAAGGCAGATGATCTAGGAAGGATTTTCAATAATGACATTGAGAAATGAAATTCTGAAAATAAAGCATGTAATGCAAGAGATTTTTTTATGTGGTTTGTATATATTAATGTTACATTTCTAATGTTAATAAATAATAACCCTTTTAAGTTTGAGGTTATATGTTACAATAAATAAAGTGTCCCAAAACTCAGGGACTATCTGTTGCATAATTAAAGCAAAGAAAGCTGGTTCAGGACTCCATCAATAAGAGGTGTTTGTTTTTTCATAGCTGGTCCTTCACAAAAGTACTCATCTTTGATATGTTTTAAATTTTTGTTTATAATTGTTTCCAATATAAATGCTGYAGTTTTTGATTTATTAGGTAGGAGGAACATCCAGTGTTTTCAATAACACTTTTTTTTCCATAAAATGGTTAGTTGGAATGCATAAATCAGCTTACACAAATGTAAAATACAAGCAATTTTTCACAGTGACTTTACACCAAAACAAAGCCAAGATCCATCTCATATTTTTTTCATAAAGTCTAGTAATGATATGACTGTTTTGTAATATTTGTAGTGCTCTCATTGCTTTGCTTCTCAGGATTCATCACCAATCACATGGAATACAACCAAATACAAATATAACAGAACAAAATCTGTTCTGCATTCCAGAAATTCAAGCCTAATGCAAACTACACTTTTTGAGCAAGTTTTCTGAATATTCATGACTATTACCTTCTTTTTATCTAGGTCTGTACTTTCTCATTTCCAGCAGTATCCCAAACCAGAACTGACAAGAGAATATAGGAAAAGTTTTGTACTGTCAAATCACATTTGATGAGAAGGAAGATATGGCACATGTAGTATGTTCTCACTCTCTATAAATCTTGCAGCGGGGAAATAGCTGCTGATTCTCTGGGTGGCACACTCAKGCCTTGTGTGAAACCTGCAGAAATGGACAGAAACAGGCCTGAAAAATCTTACCTAATTACCAAGAGCCATTCTTCTGTGAAGAGGTTAGTTAGGGATGGACAGGTAGTAAAATACCCTGGAAAAGGGGAGAAAATCTGCTCAGTGTTCTTAACTATTGGGCTTCTCTCTTCATCCATTTCAGGACACATTAACTTTCTCCTTAAATAGAAAATTTCCCTTTGGATACCTTCTATTCTGCAAATGAGCAAAATCATCTTTGTTTATTTGTTGGCAGACATATTATAAATAATCACTATTTGATGAAGCAAGTGTCCTTTCAGCAAGCAAAGTCTATACAAAAGTATTATATTTGTTATATTTATGTGTTTGTTTTTARAAGTTTCTGTGATCTATTTTCTCCCTTTCTGCTGTTACACATCTCATTAAATTTAGCCTATACAATATTTTTCAGTAGTTTTATCCTATTATCTTCAGTACTATACAATGAATTGGAATGTTACTTCTATATTTATATGATATTTTAGCTAATAAGCTTGTTTTTCTGAGGTTTGTTCAAGATTCAATATTCAACCAATGCTTTAGGGTCCGTATCTGAAGTGATTTCTACAGTGAAGACTGATAAGGAATGTTTAGAAGTCTAACTGAACAGCCTATTGTTCTTATCAGTAAAAAATAAGCCAGTATTTTAGATGAGATAAATGAGTGTAGCTCTACCAAAGTCAGTTAAAGTATAYGGAATTTGTATCTGTGACTGAGGGTAAGATTCACGCATCAGAGTACAAAACCAAACACTGGTGTCTATAAAGAGGGTGACTGAAAGATAATTCTTCAAGGTATAAACAAACTTGAATGGCATTATCACATCTCACCCTTCCTATTGCAACATGTCATCTGAGAAGAGCAACAAATACTTAACTCTGGGAGCTTTTGTCAAAGATAGGGATTTCGTATCTTTCATAKGGGAAAAAATAACCCAAACCCACAAAATCAAAACCAAAAAATTAAAAAGAGTTTCAAAAATGAAATAATTCCTAGGAGGGAGACACATTTATTTGCATGTGTTGTAGCTGGATATATATACACACATGCACCAGAAAAAATGAAGTTGCAGTGATGGGAATGCTTTGAACAATGGCAAAACTGTATTTCAAGCTGTAAAATTTTATTAAATTAATTTGTCATCCACATTTTTCTTGCTAGTTGTCATTCGACATGTGTTAGTCATCATCATAATCTGAACAAAATTGCAAGGTAGATTTTAAGATTAGCTGGGGACAATCCATCATGAAGCCATGGATGGACAATCCATCATGAAGTGGTTATCAGATGGCTGAGGTCCTTGGCGATTTTTCTTTGCCGAGTTTGGATTTGCTTAAGAGCGCCTTGGTGAGAGAAGTCAAAACCTAGATGGGATTGTCTTCCTTGGGTTTCCTTGCTGATATCTGATGTTTGATACCATCAAAAGGAGAGATGCCACCTGCTCCCTGTATCTTCTATTCTTTTTTGATGCCATTCATGCCCTGCTTTCAGCAGCATTTCCTTCCCATTTGTCCTTCATGCTTATCTTCTACTCTCTCTTGCAGCTTTTGGTTCTTTGGACACCTCACATGTGCCACAACAGCCATCCTYGTCTGCTCCTTCAGGGGTGACACTGCTCACATGTTTATGTAACACATTTATGAGTGATGTTGCCATCACAATGGTACAAAATACACAACGTGGTCTGCTCAATTTCCACAGTACTTTTATATTCAGGTTCAGAGCAAGCTGTCCTRATGAATATATTTATAATTTACTGCTGTCTGTTGTGGATACATATATGCTGGAAAGAGGTACACTACATTATAACACCATACGGAAGCATTTTTTGAATGGTTTTAGGTTTATTTGAAATTACTTCCTGCAGCTTTGTCCAATTATTACATTAATGAGAAAGAAGTTCTAGAAGCTTCACTTTTTCTCTCTCTTGGTCTCACCAATAAAAAGTTTTCAAGCACTTGTACACGTTGATGAACTCCCAGTTTCAGAATTCAGAGCACATCCAGTTATAAGGTGCTTTATATTCAGCCAGTGCTATTCAAGAAGTGTATTTTAAATCAGTCGTATCTTATCAAGGCAATTTATATTGCCCTCCTACAAGTGTGGAAATGATTTACAGTAAGAGTCTTTACCTCATAAAATAGCTAAATGAGTTTTCTGCTTCAGAAGTGCTTAAATCATGCTACTTCCTCCATTTATGAAACAATTTATGCTTTCAGGCTCACAAACATAATGGCATCAAAATCTGTTAATTGTGGTATCTCTTTTTACATGCTCTTTATTTATATCCCTGTTTGTTTTAATCTTTTTTATTGTCTTTCAAAACTCTTTTTCACATTATAACTGTATTTATTATAGGGACTCCTATCTACATCACTGTTACTGTTAATTACTTGTGAATTGCATGGTTTGCTCTGCCTTTCAAGTGTTTCCTTTCTAATGACTGACCTTTCAGACAGAAACATTAGTGCAAATTGTAGCTTATTTTTAAGTAGTGTTTGCAACAGCAGTTTTAACTTATTATTTTTAAAAATGAATGGCTTTATGTTTTTTCCCCCTTGAGTAGTAATTAAATTATTATAGCCTTGGTGGGATGCAGCCAAGAATAATATCTTGTGGGCTTTTTTTCTGCAAATATTAATCAATGCATTTTCTACCCCAGAATACAGACAAGGATGGAAGAAATAAAGTCAATTTCTTCCCTTCCTTCATTCTGAAGTTGGAAAACTAGAGCAGAACCTCCAAAGTTGCTTCCCCAAGGCCATGTGACCCTCCTGAGACTCTGACTTTAAATGTTTTACCTGAATTATGAGCTTGTTGACTTTACCATGGAAAAACTTGTGCCTTTATCAAACAGAGGCAACTTTTTGTAGCTCTAAAATTACAACTCTCAAGCACAATTTTAAGTCTCCAGTTCACTTTTCTGTATATTGATGCTCAGAATGTCTATATGAAAGCAAGAATAAAGTCAAATGTTTTAAGCCAACAGTATTCATCGGTGTCACATATGGAACAACGTTTAGAAACACAATGACTGATAAGACTTTTTAAATTTACTAAATAAACTATTAGTATGTAGGCAGCACAAACAATTGCATGAGCTCCATTATCTCAGCAGTAAGGAAAARGCAAAATGCTCCCTGCAAGGCATCTGTATTAAATGATCCTAAGGCTGAAAAATATTATTTGGTAAAGTTTAAATGCTGTAATCATAATGCACTAAAGGAGTGACACAAATGTTGTGGTGGCTTACAGAGTAACATTTTCTGCTTCTGGATAAAGTCTTGCTTGTCAGTACTCTTTCACAGATTTTTGAAAGTATGAAAAGCAYCACTACAATTTCAGTCACTACTGGTCTTATTTTCATGCTGGTTTGGGACATGCAAGATAAGGGGAAAAGCAGCTTTTACTAACTCATCATGTATGATACTGCATTTAAGGCAAGTGAAATTTGTACCTTTATATTAACACAGTAAATATATGTTTGATAACAACCASCAGAGAGAAAAACCAGCAGTGGATGAAATCACCTCAACCAAGAATAAGTATAGCTACCTGACAGTCAAAACAACCTGAGTGAGCAATTTAAAGARTGCTTAAAAGCATATTCTTGTTCTGCCCAGTCTAAAACATAAAACACAGGTTATTAAGCTGCTTCTGTAGCATTAATTTTAATAAGTAAACCATGGCTTCACAGAAACTGCTTTATTTAGCCTTTGAGACCAAAGCAGGATGGATTCAAAGCATGTGTGCCAGAAATGCAAAGGGTTTGTCAGGTTCAGGAACAAAACACTTGGGAGTTTTTCTGGAGAACTGAAGGCCCTATGAAACTTGGTTGGTGTCAATGATWTGAGATCAGATCTTGATCTATATTTCAAATGCAAGAGAGAACTCTTGGGACACTCTGCCTTGTAAAAGAAGATTTTTTATAGAGAAATATTAGTGTTTTCCTTTGAATGCTAATTTACAATATGTACATCTGCACACACCTGAAACAATGTGCCACCCTATTTGGAGCACATCCGTTGTTCAGACCATTGGAAGTGAGGGAAAGGCTATCTTTTTCTGACTGATATTTTCAAATTTGGGAACCTGTGGAAAAAGAAAATTGAGGATGTAGTAGTAGATATCAAAATGTTGCACACTTCCAAAATAAGTGCACTAAAGTGGATCATCAGTGATTTAAGAAATATCGGGGATTTTTCACCAAATATACTGAAGATACATAGGGTGCCTCTGGAAAAGCATGTGTAAGTTAAGACATTGCACTTCACAAAACTGCAGAATGTGTAATGGTACTCTGGCTTTGTCACTTGTTTCATACAAACCAGTCCTCTCTGGGAGTTTTGAGAATTCATATTTTGCACCAGTCTTAGATAAAGAAATTTTCAAAAGAGCCATCATTCCAGGAGTCATGCAAGGAAACTTCAATTCCCTCAATTTATTTCATTCTCTCTGCAGTTACCTGAAAGGAGGTTGTAACAGGTTGTTCAGTGTCTTCTCCCAGATATCAGGCAATCAGACAAGAGGAAATGGCCTMAAGTTACACCAGGAGAKGTATAGACTGGATATCAGGAAAAATTTCTTCACTGAGAGGTTGGTCAAGCACTGGAWCASTTGCCCAGGGAAGCGGTGGAATTGCTACTCCTGGAGGTTTTTGAAATACATGTAGATGTGGTGCTTTGTGACATGRTTTAGTGGGGGACTTGGCTTGCCAGTGCTGTATTAATCATAAAATGATAAAATTATACAATTTTTAAGTTTGGGAAAGACCTCAACGGCCATTAAGTCTAACCTTTGACTTAATACCACTGTGCCCACTGAGCCATATTGTAAAATGCCATGTCTACTCCGTTTTTGAACCCTGACTTAGATATCTTCTCCTATCTTAATAATTCTAGGATTTAATGATTCTATGATTAAGGAAACAAAAAACAAAAACAAAAAAAAAAAAAAAAAAAAAAAAAAAAAAAAAAACAAACAAAAAAAAAAAAAAAAAAGGAGTAAAATGTCGTTAATTAAATGTATATATTTTTGACCAACTGTATGGACTTCTACCGCAAGGCAGATCAGCTCCTTGTTGTAACAGGTTTTCAGTATTCCTGGTGGTCACATATGCACATTTTTTAATAATTTCAGCATCTGCCTCTACTGCCCAACACATCCTTCTTTCATTGTGTGATGACTGCATACCTGGTTCAATATTTGCATGTGCATGTTTGTGCACGTGTGTGTGAGTGTTCCTGTCAAAAGTGCTGTCCCTATGGCACGGGGATGCTCACCTGGTTATTTTAAAGTTTATCTGGTTAAACAGGTGGGGCTTGTATTTAGTAAAGGTGGGATGATTCAGGTAGAGAGTAGTTAAATCAATCACCAGAAAAGGCAATTTGATTTAACAGTACTTTCAAAGTGAAGAATGCTTTTTATGCCAAGCACCAGGTGACAGCACACACAGGATGGGCGTACTGAAGATGTCTACACCACACAGGGCAGAGGTTTAGTGCAGTCACCTTGCTATAAAAATATTGCTTCTTCTCATTATTCCTAACCTGTATAATCATTTCCAACAAATATGTACGAGTACTGGAGAGGCATAACACCCCTGTTAAGGGCTATTCTTGTGTGAATTCCTGGCAGACTTGTGTGTGGTTATTTTCATCACTACCACTTCATCCTATAGAGTGTAAAATTCACTGGTGGGGAAAATTTCAGTATCAGAGGCTGCTAGAGGAATTCTACAAGAAGAGATTTAAATAGCATTTCATTTGGAATTTCTGACTATAAACAAGCATTAGCCCCCCTAGTATGATAATTATTGAGAGGCATTATCACATTAGTTTCAAAGAAAACAGGAGGGGATGTGTTGAGTAGAGAAGAGGGGAAGGGAGATTGCAAACACCCTAAATAGCTCTATTATTAACGAGTAAACTGCAGTAAAACCTTGACATTGTCTCATTACCTTACCTTGTTTTCACTCCAGACACTTCCCCAGAATCTCATTAGGGACTCTCACATCTAAAAGCGAGATTGGGACTTCACTCTTTGCATTTGTGACAGATGTGAAATGGTTAAGCTGAGAGAATCATCATCACTAAACTTTTCAAAACGATTTGATGTTTTGTCAATATTGATTCAGGCTTCTCAGTGTCAGTGAAGTAAAAAATAATAAAGTTCTGTTGCTGCAGGGACGTGAAAAAAAGATGTTTGATTGATTCTTCCATTATCCAATGACAGTTATTATGGAGCAGGGAATAAAAATGGCAATTATATTCTTACTTTATAGAGGAAAAAGAAGGGAAAAGAAACTGTTCTAAGATTTAGAGAGTTGACATATGAGAGTTGAAATATGCCAGAAACAAGAACTGCAATGATTGGTCTCCCAGCCTTGTCTCTAGAAGCACAAGCATTTAGCCATAATATTTGTAGTCAGCAATTGAAAATAATATGGAGTGATGTTTAGCTGTATTGAACAAATAAGAGTATCCAAAATCAGTATGCACATTAGCAAATGGTAAAGTTGTGTACCCATTAGTGTACAAGGCAGATTTAAAGAGATAAAAAAGCCTGTGGACACTTTTTAATGTTTCTTTTTTGCTTAGATTAAATTTAATCACAATAAAATGTTTCCCAAACACTCAAACACATTATAAGGCACTTCTTATTTTTATACCTACAGATAATAGTTGCTCAGAGAGTGTTTTTTCTTCTTCGGTACTTTCCCTTATTTTCACATGCTTACATTTCAGAGACAGMAAGCACATTTGTGCAAAGCTTATTTTTCAGTCTGTGAGAAAAAAGTTGCTCTGGATTTTTTAAAACTCTGATATTATATCTAATAAACATAACTTTCATTGCATCAAATGGCACTTTATTTGGAGGAAAAAAACTATGTTTGTGAGTCTTGACATAAACACCATAATAATATATATATACATATATCTTTAATCTGGAGCAACCGTCCCTTTCCAACTCTACAAAAAACAATTAAACATTATGCCCTTTATTTTTTTCCTCTTTTTCTTTTTWAGACAGCCTCTAGATATGCAGTGGAAAATAGAAGTGAGAATTTGTTAGCTTTTTTTTTTTCTTGAGACAAAACAAAATAATTATGTCCAATTGTCTTTTAATTCTATTAAAGTTTCACCTACGGCTGTAATTTTACAAAGAAGATTGTCTATTTTGTCATTTAAGTGACATCAATTCAGTGACACAATTAATTAATTTATTTTTTCTTGTCTTTGTTTTAGTTGGTCTAATTTTATTTGTATGTAAATGTAATGTTGAAAATGATTTCTTAATATAGGTCTGCTGATTAAACAATCTATGCCAATGAAGGATGAATTACATAAATTTTTCTTTATTTCTCAAGTGATCAAACTGAAAACAGTACGGTCTTAGGTATTGCTCAAGCTGAAGGGCAAGTTAGAGAAGAAAATCTGCTTCTTATTAGCGATCTTTTAGTTGGCATCTGCCTTTGTGCTACAGCACAATTGTTACTCTTTTGGGGAGCTCTTTTGCTAGTTTGGGTAACTTACAATGTCTGCTGTTATAATTTGCAGTAAACATGTTTTTCCCTGGCAGAAAAGAGAAGCTCTCTCCGTTGGTAAAACTTCTCCCTTCCACTATGCTAAAAAAATAAAAAAATTCTCCAAGCCTCTGAATGATTTTTTTTTTTTTTTTTTTTTTGGCCACCAGGTCTTAGAATATGTTTCTGCTTTATTGTCAGCAAATGCTGCCCTTGCCAAGCCAGGCTGGATCAGTCACAGATGTGTGGACAATGTCAACTGGCCCACATCCATTGAGCACATACCTGCTCACAGGCTGGAAATGTATAGCCAAATGWTATCCCTAAGGGCCTCTCCTCGACCTTGCACACAGCGCTTCCAAAAGAAAAATTCACATTGTAAGACTACCTGAGCCTCTGCTGCGACTGCAGGAAGGAAATTCCTCTTTACCTGGCAGCTGTTTCTGTCTTTTTCCTCAGGGAAATACATTTCCCTGAAGAGGTCTGAACTTTCTCTTGGTGTTTGAGTGGCTTGTTGACCTTCTTCAGAGCAGGCTGTGACCAGTCCTTTCTGGCTGGTGACACTGTGGTGGCAGAGAGACACTTAACATCATGTYCTGGTGAAACACCTGAACAGTGCCCTTGCACGGTTTCACAAAAGAATCACACTTAGACTGGGAAGGAGGAAGAAAAGCAGGGAGCAGAATAAGCAGTCATAAGGTTTTTGTCAGACAGAGAAAGATGGCAGCTGTCATGTGTGCCACACCTTTTACCAGGGCCTTATCAAGAGTCTAACACTAAAAACACTTCTGTGMTGAAAACATTCATTGCATTTCATCAAGTTGAAAGTGTCATGTGCTCTTACATCACAAAAGCTAAGCTAGACATCAGTCAATAAAAGCAGAAAAGGATAAACAACTAGTTCTACAAGTGATTTTCTCAAGGAAATGCAGAGTGATTGTCAGTGTGCTATAGAAAACACAGGCTAATGTCTGATCTCCAG
Organism: Malurus melanocephalus; assembly: GCF_030028575.1. NCBI lineage: Eukaryota > Metazoa > Chordata > Aves > Passeriformes > Maluridae > Malurus > Malurus melanocephalus. The sequence goes on along the minus strand of NW_026623327.1, from coordinate 2,148,071 downwards.
CAACRTTAAGTGTCATGAAAAAAATGAGTGTGTATGGATGATATAATTTTTGTAATGAGCATTTTTCCTTAAATTTTCTGTCATATACCCTAATATATTTCCTTAATTTATCAAATTGAGAACAAATATTTATTTTATATCAATCCTTTCCATTATGATTAGAAGCTCCCAATCACCTRTAAAGAAAACTGAAGAAAATTACAGTTATTAGAATTCAATATTATCTAGCAGCTGACTCATTCTTTGTCAAACTGGTAAGGACATTTTCTTTTTGGCATGCAAGAAATGTATTTGTCTTCTTGTACCTTTCACTATACAAACAATCCTTTCTGATGTATGTTAGAACTGCTGAAAAGCCCTTCAATTTTCCTCTTCTCCTCTATTTACTACTTTTGACCCCAAATGCAAACATATAAAACCACGGGGTTTTTTTTGGGTTTTTTTTTTTTTTTTTTTTGGGGGGGGGGGTCGCTTGTTTACCTGTTTGTTTGTTTTAATTAAGATTATAAATGTTTTTCAGGAGTATGAACTTGTAGAGTTTTGAGGTTTTGTCCACTTTTTTGTTGTTGTTGTTTTTTTTGTTTTTTTTTTCATAAAGTACTGGTGCTTAAATATACTACACAGATGTGAAATATTTTGAAATTACATAAACACTAAGACTTTAACAAGAAAATAAACAAAATCAGGAAATCAGGTCATTTTCAGGGCAGAAAATCACTGTGTTCCTTCTTAGCAACTAATGGTACCTAGCATTGTTTTAAATTATTAATGAGTTACAACTATATGATTATCTTCAATTTGACAGTTGAGTAATTAATTATTTCAACTCTTCACAAATACTCTACTACTGTGTAATAAAATAATTTTTCGGTCTTCAAAACCAAGGCTTAATCTTAGAGAAGGATTTAWAAAATAAAGTACCAAAGTCCCAGAACGATGGACCACAACCTCAGAAAASCCAGGGTGATGATTCACCCCAGAATCCCTGGTCACCACGAGTGTGATTCACTAACCACATCCACTAGAGACTSTTGGTGAAGGTAGGAAGAACCACTCTTGAAATCTGTTTTCAATTTCCTAACACAGGATAAAACACATTTAATTTGTCAGCGCAAATTGTGTTCAGTGCACTACTCTGAAAGAAGGTTTTACATCTCGGTAAATGAAGATCAGGCACTGAGCCATTCCAACTTTTTTTTAAGTAAAATTTGGGGATTTCCCCTGCCATGTATCAAGCCAGGACACATGAGAGCAGACACAAGCTCTTACACCTAATTCCAGTTTTCAGGTACTGCCTAATGGSAGGAGAAGGAAGGCGAAGGTCCAGGAGGGCATTGGAACATGACTGCAGCTGTGTGGTCATGTAAGYTTTTCCTGTTAGTGAACATCTGGAAAGGGGGAGCACAGATACTGGTAGATAAAGGGATGTAAGAGAGTCCCAACCCCTGGCCCTGCACAGGACAMCCCAAAAACCCCACCCTGTGCCTGAGACCATTGWCCAAATGCTGCTTCAGCCCTGTCAAGTTTGGTGCTGAGACCACTTCCCTGTGGAGCTGTTACAGTGCTCGACAACCCTCTGGRTGTAAAACCTTTTCCTAATGTCCAACCCAAACCTCCCCTGGCACAACTTCAGGCCATTCCCTCCAGTCCTGTCGGTGGTGACCAGAGARGAGATCAGCACCTGCCCCTCCTCTTCCCCTCACAAGGAAGCTGTAACTGCACTGAGGTCTCTCCTCAGTCTCCTCTTCTCCAGGCTGCCCTCAGCCTCTCCTCACACAGCCYTTCAAGGCCCTTCACCACCTTTGTGATCCTCTTTTGGACACCCTCTAATATCTTTATTTATTTTTTTTTTTCATATTGTGGCACCCAAAACTGCCCCCAGCACTCGAGGTGAATCTCTCAGCTGCATCCACATAAAGGGCTCCATCCCTCTTGCCCCCATGCAGCCAAAGAATCCTCTTTTATTAACAATCAGAAACTACCAATGAAGAGCAAAGGAGTATTCCATCCTTATATTTTTTTAATAGCAACCTCTTATCCTTTATAGAAGCCTGCTGAAACCTTTTCCACATATTTCCTGTGTACATCTAAATTAAATCTAAGTGYAATTAGTATTTGCAAAGTGTTCTCCATTAATTTTAAAAACAAAAATTAGCTTTTTAAGAAATCATCAATATATGCAAAGTCTTGAACATTTTTTTAAAAGCAAACAGCCGTTTAAATTAAACAATATAAATAAACTTTTCAGGTTTTTTAAAGTTTAAATGAAAATAACATTTCCTGAGCAACTCTGATAATACTTCCACTTATTCTTTATTTTCTAACTAGTTTAATGGGGAATTTATCTTCTTTCACTATGTGGAGAAGGGCAATTTTTCTATGTATTCTGCAAGAAAATGTGTGGTCTTCCTTATTTTCATGCCTGGAATAGCATCCAAGGTGAACATATTCCTGAATGCTGTCTCTCTTCTGTGCATTAACATCTTCAATCCTCATGGACTGAGCATAACTCTCAGCAATTTCACCTGCCAGAATATGACAGAAGGGATCAGTATGAGTGACGGATGACCAGAATGCAGAACAGCTGCTGTTGATGTCTGTTTTTGCTGTATCTAACATGTTTTACTGCATTATAACTAGAAAATAAAATTTCTCACTATACATAATAAAATCTTGAAAAAAAAACCCAACAAAAAACAACATAAAAACAAGCAATAGATTCACAGTTGAAAGAGATTCTTCCCATATTTATCATCGGGGTCTGATCCTGAACCTATGGCATGAATGTGCAGACTTTTTTGTCACTTGTACTGCAGTAGGTGTTATTTATTTTTGCTGAATCGTTATTAGATGGGGGTGGTGTGAGGAGAATGGGCCAAGGTACTTGACAGAGAGCAAYAGCAGATTTCAAATAAAACAGCTCTGTGGGAGGACATAGGAAATTGTGTGTTTGTGAAATGCAAAGCAACCRCAGGGGGAGGAGTTCAGATCACAGAACATGAAGCAGGTCAAGAAAAAGATGAGCTTTTTGTGGTTTCTGACTGTCACCATCTCTGAATGCCTACTTAATTTTAGGCACTTCTTCTAAACAAAAAAAAANAAAAAAAAAAAAAAAAAAAAAGTCTTTGAATTCTGCTGTGATGTTTTCACCTAAAAACACTTGTCACTATGCAGAAACATATTTTGATATGTAATGGGGAAAGCAGCAGGATATATTTTATCTTTGTCCTTTCTGTAAGCAATTTCTAAACAGGATGCTGAAGTAAGATGCCATGATAGCTCCTCTTCAATACAAATTTTGGAATATAACAAATTTGTATTGAATATTAATATTCAATGCAAACATTATTTCTGCTCTGTAGGTAGAAAGCTAGCAATAACAATACTGAACAAAACCCAGGCCAGAAAAGGTAATTAATACATTTACAATTAATTATAGTAAAAATATTAGATTACAAACCCAGGAAGGTTGTTATTTCTTTCTTCTGGCACTTTATAAGATTGTCATCATATTCTATGCATTGTTACTTTACTAGTTTCATAGCAAAGTTTAGAGGTTTACATTTTAGAGTTCAGCAAAACATTTTAAGAAGAGAAAAATTGCTTTAACATTTACAAAGGATGTTGTTAAACAACAAAAGAAGCAATCTTTATCTAGGGTGCTTTTTTTCACATGCTGTCTATTGACAACACTGAAGAAAAATACAAAGATGAAATATTAAGAAAGAAAAGCAAACCTGCATTAACAGAAAACACTGCCTGACAAGGTGTAAATATTTGTCAGCTAAGAACCACACCAGGTTTCCTCACTGAGGCTCTGACCTCTGAATCTTTAGAGAGTTGGGCAATTCATTATGGAGATATTTGTAGCAGAATATTTCATCACACCTTTCTTAATTTTTGTTCTTGTTTTCTTGTTTTTCCACTTACCTCTTCCCAAACACAGTCACTAAAGGTGATATATAATTGTTTCATACATCCCAGGAGGATAGTTTTGTATCCCCTCCACAGGGGAAGAGGAGACACTGCAGTGGAGACCCTTCTCTCTGGTGAACAGTTTCAGGACCCAAGGAAATGGYCTGAAGTTGTGTCAGGGGAGGTTTAGGTTGGATATCAGGMAAWKGWTTTTCAYCCAGAGGGTGTTTGGAYACTGGAACAGCTCCCCAGGGCAGTGGTCACAGCAGCAAACCTGACAGAGCTCAAGAAATATTTGGACWATGCTGTCAGGCACAGGRTGGGGTTTTTGGAGTGYCCTGTGTAGGGCCAGGAATTGGACTGGATGATCCTGGTGGGTCCCTTCCAACTCAGGATATTTGATAGTTCTATGTTTACCATATATGATTTTATTGTCACAAAATCACAGAATTAACTAGGTTGGAAAAGACCTTTGAAATCATCTCTCTACCAGATCAAGGACAGAGTGTATTTGATCATCCTAAGTCATTAGTCTCTGTGGAAGGGTAATAATTTAAAACATAAAAAACCCCACACCTTATGATTCTTTTATTGTTTGCTACATAGTGTCCCTTATGAAGTTTAGTACTATTAAAATGTGCTAAAAGAAAGAAACAGGAAAATTCTGTTTAATGTCTATGGCACTACATATATAGTTTTGTCAAATTTAGAAATACAAGTTTGTTCATGGCTTTGTGATGGCCCTTTTCTACGTATTTCAGAAAGATGAAAATGTCTGCGGATATGGAAAAACATGGAGCCCTTGTGGGGTTAATTTTGATGTTTTTACAGGCTGCTTTGTGAGGCAGATGGAGCTGGTCCAAGGAATAAATGGAGTCAAGGGGACATCTGCCTGTCATTAGAGCAAGAGAGGGTCATGGAACTGATTGAAGGCCACATTGTCACCAGGAGATCACTGTGAGAAGTGCTGAGAGCTGCAGCAGTGAATCCAACACAAACATTCATTTCAAGAACGTAGCTGGAGGTCACACAAGAAAATAAGGATGAGCAATTTGCATAGCCTTGCCTATAATTAAAATTCCACTGAGCTATTAAGGTAAGAATAAGAAATCACAGATMTAAGACACACACTACCTTTGTCCTTTCCATCTCAAATTAGGTAATGACCAYTGAGAAGAATCTGACCTTTGCAAGTTATCTAATGTAGAGACAGACACAGGTGCCATTTGTCATTATTCCTGTGCACCAAATGACAGACACAAATCAGCCACAATCACTGTGGAAGGCACAGCTATCTTTAACTTTAGCCTTGGATTAGCAATATTCCTCCTTGCTCAATGTGAGCTGGAGCAGACCCAAGTCAGACTTGTTGACATTAATCAAGAACTCTTTGGGAGTGCACACACAGCACTGTACTGCTTGTGACTTTCTCAAAATGCGTCTGTCACTGGTTTTGCTGCCCTGGGAAAGTGAAAGYACAAAACCCATGCAAATGCAGCAAAATGATCAACAGAGCTTTTCTTAAGCTCGGGGCTCTTACCAGATCTGCGGCCATCGAGGCACAGRCTCCACATTGGTATGCAAAGACATTTATTGCTAAAATCCAGGGTTCTTTAAACCATTAGTTTGTTTTGTGAAGCACATTCTTGTGAAGCACAACAAGGTGCCTGAGCCAACCACCATAAATCATGTTAGGAACACGCAATGGTCAGAACCAACCACCACACACCACGGTGTGAGCTCGGACCCTCTCACACACCTGTTTCCCAGGGTTTTGTAACTTGTTTTTCCCTTCTGTTTAGCTGAATCATTCCCAGAATCCTTCTCTGGTTAGCCAAATTAACAGGAGACAGCAAGATCTTTACAAGGGTAACAAGGCCCTTGTTTTATAAGTTTTTACTTATCTGCAACACAGACCCATTTTGAAGCCGAGGAAATTCATATGCCATCTGCCTGGCTCTGAGAGGGCAGCAGCTGATAGCAGCAAGTGCTGCTACCAGATCTCCCATGCCAAAAGGGAGGAAACTTCTTCCAAAGGACCTCTGCTGTGTGAGGAGTGCTCAGGTGAGAGCCAGCAGTGTGAAGGCAGCTGAGTGAGAGCTTGGGAGCAATCTTGCAGTGCCACTCCTGCATCCTGGTTCAAAAAAACTACGGTGGGACAGCTGGTGTTAAAGGGAATTTGGAGCTTCAGTGATCAATGGAACTTCCTGGGTCTCCAAGGCCAAAGTTCTGCCCTGAGATTTGTTAGGTGTTCCTCTGTCCATTTCTAGTCAAGGTTATGAAGGGCTGTGAGCCAGTGAAGGACTTGGATCATCATAAAAAAATCCTGTTTGTTCCAGCCAGAACAAACCTCAGGACTGGTGATAACGAGTGGGACAGGATGCAAGCTAGAAGGTAAAGAAAAGAATTATATATGATGTTATTCCACAAGCCTCTCCCTTCTCAAGAATATGTTGTACTTGGAAAAGGACACTTCTGCTCTTTACTTAGGGTAAGTCTCCACAGTGGATACAACTTTTTGCTTCTTGAGCTTTTGGGTTTGTTTTCTTGGGTTTTTTTTT
>NW_026623327.1:2131176-2141467 GCF_030028575.1 Malurus melanocephalus | reverse complement strand
TAAGTATATTTTCCAAGCGAGAAAAGAGAAAACTTTGGGAAGTTATGAGTGCTAGCTGCAGCCTAAACAGAATAGCTTTCTCCCTGGCTTTCTTTCACAGCTTACATAAAGAGATGGCCCCTCTGGGGAGAACATAAAATCCTGCTCTTATGGTGAAACRCTGCTTGAGGTGCCGATCTCCCCACAGGGGAGCTGGGGAGGGCTGGTTTCTTCAAAGCACATCCCTTTCTCTCTTGATCTGAAAGCATTCATTTACAGGTGAAATTCAGTGATGTGTGGAGCCCATGCTGGCAAATACCCCWGCACTGTTGGATTTCGCTGCTGTGCCAGGGCAGGAGCAGCAAACCCAAAGCACCTACAGATCTCAAACTGTCCAGATGTCATGGCCCTCTGAGGTGGGATGCACCAGCGTGAGGGCTGAATTACATTGATCCCTCGCTCTATCCTGTTCCTTCTCACAGCAGAACATGTTGGAGCAGGAGGGTCGGTGGTTATTAATATGAAATTATTTCTTTAATTTGTCAGTGCGAACTTTTCAGAGCCCACATAAAAAATATTTCATGTCAAAAACAAAATTATCTGTTTCATCCTGTGCGACATTTTCTTTTTCTGTTATTATGATTTCTTTCATTTCAGATGTCAGCAGAACCTGAAGTAGAATATTTCAGCATGAAATATCTGAAACTTGTTTTCATGCTCTCCTCACCCTCCTAGAGCTGCCTGAAAGGGAGTTRTAGCCAGGTGGGAGTTGGCCTCTTCTTCCAGGGCCAGGAAGAAGGAACCTAACAGCATGAAGGGAGCACCAGGGGATGCTTAGGTTGGGCACCAGGAGGAATTTCGTCACAGAAACGGTTGTTAGACTTTGGATGGGCTGCCCTGGGAGGTGGTGGAGCCCCCATCCCTGGAGGGGCTCAAGAAAAAGCTGGATKTGGCACTTCCTRCCATGGTGTAGTTGACAGCAGTGATCTAATGTTGGACTTGATGAACTTGGAGGTCTTTTCCAACCTTCATGATTCTGTGATTCTGTGATTCATGTAAATTAGTCAATGAATTCGACAAAAATTTGGAAGTTGCTTGGGCGACTCTGAAGCTGCTTTACTGGTGAGGAAAAAAAAATTGATGAAGAAGAATCCTGTGTCTAGATAGCATTTTTCAGTCCTTATTTAGACACATTTGTCATGCCATTAATGTTTGTAAAGCAGCACATCCCTCTGTGCCAGGAGACAGCAATATTGGAGCATTTGCCTGTCTAATACTGAGATAAACAAGAAACGTCACTTTGTTTTTGGAAGATACTACTAAAAGCAATGAAAAATGACAAGCTATAAATTGCCTCATTAGCCTCTTGTGCCGAGCCAGGATGGGATCTCAGTGCTTGCCAGCCAACAAGGCACCAACCCACCTGGTCCCTGTGTCTCCATCTGTCTGGGAGGGAGGAATGCTGTGGGCTCGGAGGGATGCAGCCCTGCCTGCCCCTGACACTGCCAGCCAGCCTGCAGCAGCCACAGCATTTCAGGCAGAAGCTCAAAGGTTGTTTTCAATAGAAAGTGCTTTCATTTCTGTTTTATTTCATTCTTGTGGGAATGGGAAACRTTCTTGGGTCTAAAAGACCAGTTCATGCTGTATTTACTGCTTTCATAATGACAAAAAGTACTGAGAAGCCAAAAAGCTATTATTTGTTCTGATCTAATATCCTGCAAACTACAGTGAATGGAATTTTTTTCTCTACCCAGTGAGGATGACATTTTTAGCCTTAAACTTTTATTTTTTGTGTCAGAAAGTCTTGAGATCATACCTTAAGATAATTGTATTATGATTGCTTCCTGGTTTTGTTACCCTTTCTATTCTTTTTCTGACATGATTTGGGAATAAGGTRGTTCAAAACCAACAGCAGAAACCAACTATACTTAGAAAACCATCACAGCCTGAAGATGCATTACCTTCTGAAGGGCTAGAACTAGAAAAGTCCATTTTAATTCCACAAGCAAGCTTGGATTTTCTGTTTCCAGGTAACATAAAATATTAACAYTTCACTCCAGTGTTTGTGGGATATCAGCTGTTAAAATACACGTAGGAAGCGCTTGTAAGGTGGGAGTTTTTGGTGGGACAGCGCAAATTATTTCAAGATCAGTGTGCTCTTCCAAACAATGCTCCCAGACTACTGATGAGACAGAGGGAAAGCAATTAATTTGTAATTAAAGACTGTGTAATGAACCACTCCCAAACCCRCAAACATGTACACACACAGTGACACACAGACACACTCACTGTCCTCTGGGATGGAYCCTGCCTGCTCCCACCCTTTTTTTAGCTGACTGAACAACCACAGGAAAGTGTTCACTGGCTGTCTACACAACCTAGCTACACGTTGTGTTTTCCTGATTCCTACCCTTAATTTGTCTTTCAGAGAAGGTAACCATGCTAATTGCACACACACATTTTCCCCTGAGACACACAGGARCTCAGTTAGCTCATGGTTCTTCTTGCTATGCCCACAGCAAGGGCAGCAGAGGAGAGTCAGGCAGATGCTTTCTCAATCTCTGGAAATCTCTCTGTAATATAAGGGACTTTTCAATGGAATAGCAAGCTGTCTTTGGAAAAAAAAAATATTTTTTAACATATCGATTTTAGTTGTATTTAGTTTTGGGTGGGGGTTGATGTTTGGTTGTTTTGTTTGGTTTTGGGTTTTTTTTTTGTTTTGTTTGTTTGTTTTGGTTGGTAGTTGCTTTTTTTTTTTTTTTTGGTGGGACTTTTTGGTTTTGCTTTGTTTTTGTTTTTCAATGAACGAGGGTTTGTATATTTCTGAAAATGAAATAATTTTGAAAGCAAAGTCTTWAATTTTGAACTGTACAATTCACAGGCTTTGGGGTGATCTAAATGTGGCCTTCCAGTACCTGAAGAGAACCTKCAAGAAAGATGGAGAGAGACTTTTCACAAGGGCCTGGACTCATAGGACAAGGGGGAATGGATTAAAATTGAGAGAGAGTAGGTTAAGATTAGATACKATTAGATACTTTTTACATGTGAGGGTGGCAAAGCACTGGAACTGGTCGTCCAGAGAAGCTGTGGCTGTCCCATCCCTGGACGTGTTCAAGGCCAGGTTGGATGTGGCTCTGAACAACCTGGGACAGTGGAAGGTGTCCCGGCTCATGGCACAGGGGATGGGAAGAGGTAATCTTTAAGATTCTTTCCAACTCAGACCATAAAAATCTCCCAGGATATCAAAAAAAAAAAAAAAAAAAAAAAAAAAAAAAAAAAAAAAAAAAAAAAAAAAAAAAAAAAAAAAAAGCGAAAACAAACCTTGTCTAGATAAGTGTATTTTCAGGTCTATGAGGTAAAAAAGTTTTTTTGTGATATCACCTTGTGAAAAATAGTTTAAGAAGTTTAATCTGCTTCATATCTATTCTCTAGGTTATATCCATAGCACCAGCTGAGGAGGTRCACAAGTTCACAATCTAATATAGTTGTCTCCATGTCCATAAAAACTGAAAAAATAATGATTTAAAAAACTAAACAAAACAGCATAGATATTTCTGAGATCAGTTACCATTTCCATAAATTTAATTCATAAAGCACAACAAAAGAAATTAACCAGAAATCCACCGTGTTCAAAATTCACCTATCAGCATTGTTTATTGTTTCACCTATGATTAATTTCCCTCCTATCTGGCTGTAAGTAAAATAAAAAACAGTTTTAAATCTAATATTCAAAGAAAGTAGGATGGAATTCTCTAGTCTGTACCTGCAGAACTGAAGTGATGTTTTTTTTGTTTTTTTTTTAATTGCAGTTGAGATTAGTACAGCAAATGCAGTCTCTGATTCTGAAGTAGCCATGTACTTCATTTTGACCTTACTTGAAATAACAGCAAGGCAGACCTTGGAAGTTTTCAGAAGCAAAGAAAAGAGCAGTAAAGGAAAAAGAAATTAATTAACTTTGTGTTTATATAAAACTATCAGAAATAAACTGACAGTTTAGCTTGTGTCAAGGATGGCTGGCTTTCGACACCACCGGCTAAATGAGGCTTATTTGGCAAGAAATTCAAAGTCTCTTTAACTATCAAGCAATTCATTGTAGGATGCCGTGCTTGTCTGGAACTTTATTTTCTTTAACAATATTGCAAAATCCATGTTAAAGTCATCTATGATAAACATCTGCCTAAAATGTAGGAGAATATCAGAAGCCTGGGTCTCCATAAACCTCCTTTGTGGAGAAGAGCCTAATGATGCTAAAGAAGGAAAAAGTTGACTGAGTTGTTTCATGTTATGGCTAAATCAAGCTACAACTTAAAACAAGCTAGGAATCTGCTACTGAGGAAGAGGGGAAAACTCACTYTCTTTCTCCAGTTTCTCTGTTTCTCAGGCCATGCTATGCCTTCCCTTGTCTTGTCCCATTTTTGGTGACAGTTTGTTTATCTAATTCAGTTTACTAACATGGAAATAGAAAACAAATGCTTTATTTTCCTTTCTTCCCAACTCAGTTTTTTTGCCATTTAGTCATTGAAAGGGGTTTGTTATCTATCTGATCATTTGAATGCAAAAGCCAGCAGGAAAGAAATTCCAGAAAACACAGACAGAAGTAAAGAGGAGACATCTCCCTTTTGACACCAACAAGGCACTGTACCAGCTGAGCCCAGTTGTACCAGAGTGATTCTGGCGGTGAGATGTGTAAGAGATTTAAAAATCTTAATTGCTTTAAACAGTGTTAGGATGGACAAAAGACTTGAGCTAACCTGAATGAGGAAGTTGTGATCACTGAAGCCCAGTCCCTGGAGGACACTTCCTGAGAGCMATTTGGRCTGTGAGTTAAGCCACYTGACAGGAACTTGGGATAACTTAAAGGTGATACTATTTTCCAATTATCTCAGGTCTAGGGAGAAGTAAACAAGGCTGAGGGAAGAGAATAGATCCACAAGGAAAGCCAAGTCCAGCAGTTGTGCTGGAAATTATCCCTGTGTGGGACTGCGGAGAAGCCACAGCCCCCAGACTCATTTGCTGAGGCAAGATTTGCACACACTCCCCCCTCAGCTGGAGGGAAGAAAGAGTTTTTGAGTATGTGATGGCAAAACCTCTGGTACTGGGGGGTGGACACCCATCACCAGAGGCTACAAGCCAAATAAAGAAGCCGACCCTGCAGAGACCCCTCTCTACACAAACTGCCTTCCCCAGCAGAAGGCCACGTTCACCAGGAACATTCATGGGAGAGACCACCAAAGCACCAAACCACCAAAACATCCCAAAAAAACACCCCTTACTCATTCCTGAGGCCTTTCAYCAGGCGACTCCGTGGGATCCGCAAGTGTTGAAACACATCCAGAGTCTGTTGCAGAGGACAGTGTAAAACTTTCTCTCCTCCCATGGGAAATACGTGGGCATCCCCACAGACACTGGAATGGATTAACCCATTGAACTCTGTTTCATGGAACACTCCCCAGCAGGAAGGCCAGAAGAAGGGGACCAATAGGATCCACGGTGTCTCTGTCACTCTTCTCTTTCTCTCCCTGTCCCCCTTCWCTTTTTCCTATCTTTCTGTCTTTCTCTCCAGCTGAATAAAATCCATATTATTGACTTCAGCATATGGTCTTGTTTGCACCTTTGAGCAAAGGCRTGCCCCTATGGATCAGAGCAAGGTGGCATCCTGAGACTGTAATCCCAGCTGGAGGACATCATTGTGGGACAATACCAGGAGGAGGTCCCTGAGCCGCCTCTCACCAGCCAGCTGGAGGCACATTATCGATATTTTTTTCAGTTTTCAGTTATTTTTGCCAGAGCCCTGGAGCACAGTCACATGAACACAGACTGGTGGAGGGCAGCACCTTGTATGAGACCAAGCCCAGCCCTCTACTTCAGCCGCCTCTTTGGCACAAAAACCTTACTTTTTCTATCATCTTTAAAGTCGTTGTCTCCTGAGCACATAGGTAAGGACAAAAGGATTGACAGTTTCTTGGCTCTCAGGCTGGATTAAATATTAAACAACCCAACCTAGAGAAGGCTGGATTACATCTCTTTGATGTCAGTAAATACAGGCAAATATCTTCCAGACAGGAGGCTGGGAGAAAGAAAACAGTCTCAGAAGAACCATAGGCTGGGAAGGCATCAGCCACATGAGTAATCAAGTGCTGAATGGAAACATGAAGAGAAATGGGCATTCACACAGGTAYTCTGCTTTTCAGGTGTCTGCCCCCACCAGTGTTGCTTTCAAGGCCTTTGCAAGTGTCCATCTTTCTAACACATCTTCATCTTTTGAAAACCGGAGGCCACGAGTATAATTTCCAGCTCAGCTGTATTCAAAATCACTCAGCACTTGAGTTTTTGCTGAGATTCTGCAAAGCCTCATTTACTGTCATTTAAATATATGAAGGAATTGGTTTCTTTGTAGCATTCTAAACAGATAAAAATTTCTTTATCTTCACCTTAGAAACAGAATTGCTGAGATTTATATAAAAATATAATAAAACATAACAAAGCTATCTGTCTGAAGGGGTAATTTAAACTCCACTTAGTCTTCAATAAAAACAAAATAGCACACCATAACCATTTACTGCATGTACTTTAACACAATTAACAGTCTGAGTGTTCTGAAGAGCTTCTGAAATTTCATTTTGCAGAGGAACGGTGATCTTTCCAATATTTTTTTGAGCTGCTGCTAGAGATTAAATGTTACTTTTATGTGCATTTATAGAAGTACTGTTTCGGTTATTAAAAGCAAAACCTCAAGCTGTTTCTTCTTTTTTTTTAAGTGAAATATGTTGATACATATTTAGTACAAGCAACAACATCCTTTTAGCTAAGCTATGTATATATTTAAGTATATATTAAAATATATATCCAATTAAAATGTGCTTGTGTTGATTATGGAGGATAAAACTTGAACCATGTAAAAGTCAAATAATGACCATGGGTTTACAGTAAAGCAGGATGTATTCAGTGTTTATAAACTTACCCTTTTGAGAGTTCAGAATAGATGTTTTTAATACCTTTTCCCTTGACAGAAAATATTAAATGTGTCAGCAATAGAACAGGTTAGAAAACTGGGAGGGTTTAATTCCCATTTTCTGAGATTAGATTGTAATGAATAATATCAGAGAAAGGTGATTAGATTGTAATGAGTAATATCAGATTGAGATGAGTAATATCGGAGAAAAAGATRAATGTGAAACTACAGTGGCAAGACAGAAAAACAGAAGCTAAATGCATCTTTCATCTTGCCTCAGTACCCTAAGAAAATAAAATGCCCTTTATAAAAATATGCCATTTCAAAGAAAATAAAAGGACTTGAGCATCTCTTGTAACATCAGCAATAACATTGGCTCTATTTCTGTTACTTTCAAGGAAGAAATTTAATTGTCTCTTTTCAAGGATGYAAAATGCTTTAACGAGGTACGAACACAAATGTGTATAAAATTTGGTGACTAATTGCAGTAGCTCTGTATGTGTTCTATTGGTCCAAAGTGCATGCTTAGGGCAGCAGGTACAGCCCTGAGGGTGTCAATTTGTGTTGAGGGAATRACTGGAGGTGGCACTCGGTGCCATGGTCTTGTTGACAAAATAGAGATTAGTTAAAGGTTGCACTCGATGAGCTCAGAGGTCTCTTCCAACCTTTACGATTCTGTGATTCTGTAATAGAATTGTGAATGCACTCACCATGGATGTGGGCACACATCTATTTCAGGAACAGGAATAATCTTCAAAGGGACAATCAGGTCAAGAGGAGGTGATGGGGATGAAAGCATACATGTTGGTRAAATCCTTTTTCTACATAGTTCCAGAAGTGGTTTTTTTTTATCAACCGTTCTTTTTTAAATACATACATAAAGATACAGTAAAATTATGTATAACATAATATATAACAAAGTTAAAAGCAGTTAATAGCTTTTCTGTTTTTTCTTTCATCTTGGCAGTTTTGAACTTTTTTTTAAACAATTACTATTCCAAGCAGCAATAGCATAACTATATACAGATTTTTTGTTGGTGTTTGTTTTGTTTGTTTGTTTGTTTGTTTGNAATAAATGCATTTATTTTCTATACCAAGAACCAGCTTTAAAGTGTAAGAAGAATTAAATCTGTTATGGCCAGAAGGCCTGGAAGGACAACTGCTTTTTGCATGAGCTTGGGAAAAACAAACCGTTGGATTCCAGGAGTCACAGGAAAGTCCTGGAAGTTTGGGAAAACTTTGGGAAAACACTGCTTGGGTGAGTGAAGCTGAGAGAATATGAGTCTCTTAGGCCTTCTTCTGAAATAACTGAGTAGCAGAAAAGCTCAGCTTCTTGCTTTCCCTCCTCCTCCAAGCCCAGAGACCCAGAAGCTCAAAACCCTCTTTTTCTGATTCAGTTCAGTCCTAATTACTTCAAACTGCAGTAAATAGGCATTTCAATCACAGGCTACTCCGTATTAATTGGAGAGCAATCTACTGAAATAGCACAGAGGCAACACAAATTTCTAGGCAGTTTTTTTTAAATTTTTTAAAGTTGCAACCACATATAATAATGATTCTTCTACTACACAGGTAATGATTCTTCTACTACACAGATTCTTCTACTATGGCAGGTACTTGTGTAAACAGCATTCTTTGGCAATAAATTGCATATTTAAGAGTTCCATTTTCTGTGGTCTCTGTGAGATAGTACCTTGGCTTTAAACACATCAGTAAAACTGACCAATACCCAAGAAAAAAGCATAAAACCACTGCCTGTGTTTAGCTCTTGGCAGTGACTTAGATCTGACATCAGCAAGATTAGTATATAATTTTCTAAGTAATCTTTGTATCAGTGATTCTTACCAGTTTAAATTCTCTTATTTCCCAATTTTTAGACAGTGTGGTGAAAAAAAAAAAAAAAAACCAAATTTAAAAACAAAATGTGATGCAACTGAAATGTTTGTGCTCTAATGTCATGGATTAAATTGTGCCTTTCCAATTATCTTTTACCTTTCCAAATATTTTTATTTAATATTACCAAGATAGGAATGTGTGAATATTCCTTTAATTAGAAGGTATTTGTTACAGCACTGTGGCAGTAGATGTCAGATTTCTCCTGATGATCTTTGTTATAAAGGTAATGACCACTCTCTGAGGATCATGTCCTCCCCTGTGGTTCTCACTCAGCACAGTTTCCTCCTCACTCAGCACAGCAGTCAGGACACCACCTTTAAGAAAGAAAACTAAAAAAAAAACCCTCTCAGCAAAGCAGTGCCATCACATTAATATTTCTTGCATAACACCRTCCCCTGAGGAGCATGGAAAGAAACCTTCATTAATTTAATGGAAAAAGATAATGAATTTTAATTACTTCAGAGCAATGGAAGGCAAATTTTCTCCCTTGAATGCTCCAAAGTAGAGTCAAAATTTGAGCTTTAGATAGGAGAATTTCTACAAGCTKTACTCTAGGCATTGCTTTGTACTGTGGAAACTAAACCAGACCCATGGAAGGTCTGGCTGAGATGGAGTTAATTCTCCCATGGCTGCCCTCTCAGTGCTGGGCAGCCAGAAAGGTGCTGAAAACCCACTGGTGTTTGAGTACTGCTGGGCAGTGCTCCCAGAGCACCAAGGCCATCTTCCCAAATCAACACCCACCTGCCCCAAAAGGACATTGGGACATKGGGGTTGGGCAGGAGCCTGAAGGACGGAAAACAGCCAGGACAGTTGGCCCAGGACAACCAAAGGGATTTTGCATTTCATATAACATCTGTTCACCAATAAAAGCTAAGGCAGAGGTTGAGAGGCACTCAGTTTTTTATGGCATTTGTCTTCCGGGGCAACCTCTGCATGTACTGAAGCCCTGCTTCMCATGAAGTCTCAGAMATTGCCTGTTGATGGGAAGTAGAGAATATTTTTTTTATTCCTTTGCTTCTGCACCCATGATCTTTGGTTTTTGCTGCATTAAACTGCCTTTATCTTGAGCCATGRGTTTTCTTCTGTTTATTTTCTCCCCAGCCACTGTCCTGATGAGGAAAGGGAGATTATACAGATCTCCCTGGAGCAGGAGATCTAGGGATAGAGTACCTTGCACACACTTAAGGTCAACCTACCACAATGCAAAAACTGGGTTTTGTCCAAACCCTGAACCCTGAGAAGGTGGCTACAAAGCAGCTGTTAAAAAAATAATGGCCAGAAGTTCTTTCCACTGCCACATTTTTCTTCCTCTCATAGCTCTCCAATTCTCTGCAAGAACAAGAACAAATTATGCTCCTGGGAGACTCAGAGTTCTATAAGGCTTGAGAGCAACATTGCTTTTAGCATTGCCAAAGTATGTATTTGAGGACCTAATCCTTCGTGCAGATAAGTTGAGCCATTGTC
>NW_026623327.1:2129442-2131098 GCF_030028575.1 Malurus melanocephalus | reverse complement strand
AAAAAAAAAAAAAAAAAAAAAAAAAAAAAAAAAAAAACCAAAAAAAAAACCACCCAGAGAATCATGGAATCTTGAAAAGAGGTCAAAGAAGAAATATCAGTATATGAAAATTAAGAAAAAAACATGGAGAAGCAGTTGAGACAGACCATAAACTGTAAAGTGACAGGGAATGGTAAATTGGCAAGAAATCATTTAAATACATAAAGCTCAGTCGCACCATTATTGACTGAAAACTAAGGCAAAAAGGAAAATCAGTGCCAAGATTGCTGTGATGGTGATGACACTGATCGCAAGGCACACMGGAAAAGAGCTCTGATAAAAGTGAAAAGATTATGGTTTCCATTCCTTAGAAAACAATAATTCCTCCCATTGCCCTTACCTCACTTCTTAAAAAATACTGAGTGGGCATAATTCTTCTCATTCTTTTATCAAAAATCAAAATTTTTCTTTGAAGGTCAGGAAATACATGAGAGAAATATAATTAAATACAACATCAGGCAAACACACGACACTTCTTGCCTCAGAAGGTGATCCAGCACACAGATGAYTTGTACTCAGCACTGTGTTGTCAAATAGATCTATTAAGAGACTTGGTTGCACATGTATTTACTTCATTATTATTGTGACATGTATATTCCTATATAATTGCAATTATTATGATTTTTATTGCAATAAGTCTCAATTTTTTTTCTGGTAAAATCCAATTAAGATAGAGTTCTGATTACTTTTCTATACAAGAGCTACACTTGAGGAGGAAGAAAACAGAAGTTTCCTTTGCTATATTTGTCACAAATARTAGTGTGACAAAAATCTCTGATGTCCTAGTGACTGTGATCTTGAATTAAATAAGCTGTTTGACTACAGGCTACTTGTCCTAGCTGACTTGGAAAGTAGATGCTGGATTTAATATAGAAGCCTTGTCTTACAGCTCCTGTGAGRTCAGCTACACTGGATCTCCTTCCACACTTTGGAGATCAAGCAGCAGTTGGAAGGCACAGTCTGTTTACTCTGTTTAGCTTTTACAGCTCTGCTGTCTCCCAAATAGATGCTCCGTAAAAAATTACATTGTTGACCTTCCCGTGGCAAAGCATCCTCCTGTGTCATAGGAATATTAAAGGTAGAGCAGATTCCAGAATTGGTACAAGGGGAATAACTCAGCATTCTTGCTGGGACTCACTGAAGTATTTAATGTGTATTCTCAAAGCCTTTCCTGTTTCTTTGCTACTTGTGTAGATCTAGAGAGTGGCACAAGCACCTGTATCTGTAAACATTTATATGTGCATTTCTATTTATATGCTGCTGGGTAAAAGATTAATGTTTTCAATTTTAAATCTTTTAGGTCTACCTTTAAATTTATTGGATCACATAATTCCCTGGGTTTGTTCTGTGGCTCTTGGAATACTCTACACGTAATTAAATAGGCACATTTTTTCCCAAAATATTTGATACTCTTTGGTGTTATTCATAAAATCATGGTGTTGAATTGAATCCAGGAACGCTGTATGACTCACRTGGTTTTGGGGGTTTGGTTTGGTTTTGGTTCAGATGTGCTTTTATCTGTGTAGAGCAAAGGAACTTGATGCAAAAAAGTTCAAAGGGCTTTTTTAGCTCTCAGAAGCATTTGTGCTTCTATCACTTAGCATCTTTGGGAATCTT
>NW_026623327.1:2111763-2129383 GCF_030028575.1 Malurus melanocephalus | reverse complement strand
TTTTTTTTTTTGTTTTTTTTTGAATGATTTCATATTTTTTTGCTGGGTTGGGTTTATGTAGGGTTGTGGTATTGTGGGGGAGAGAGAAGTAACATGTCTATATAATCTGATTACACAACACAGATGTTTAAAATGCACTTTTTTCCACACTTAAGGATAAGTAAATTTAAGACTTTTTTTTTTTTTTGTCTCATGATGATTTAGATTGTCAATTTCTTACCTTCATTTATCAGCAAATAAGCTCATGGCCATGTACCACTGTGTTTACAGTCAATCTCTCACAGTTCCCTCAGAAGGAAAATCAAGGCTTGGTATTTTTCTTTCACAGAGTGACATATTTCAGCAGCATATCTCTTTCAATATTGCATCTGAGAACAAATCAAAATTACAGACTTGCATGTACAAATCTTCAGGAACTTTCCACATAAGCATCGAATTCTACACAGAAAAATTGAGCTATGACTTCTCCTGTGTCCTTCAGTTTGTTTTTACAAAAATCTAAACTATTTTCTCCTCATTTTGTACTATTAAGCAAAAGTTGTTCTTTCATATGAAATGTTTACCTCTCTTAGAAGTTTCATTACTCGTGATATTATTCAAGATTTTGGATATCTTAAAAAAAAGATCATCTGTAATGTAAATGTAGCAACTAATAAGTTATGTATTCTAGTAAATAAATAATTTAGAATATTTACTGGAAGTTTAAAATAGCTACATAAAATACAGCTACAAGAACACATCTAAAGGCTGAAAAGAATGTGAAAAATAGCATTAAAACTATAGGGATAGGAAAAATATAGGTATCGAAATTTCTATGCAATGCAAATCAAATAGTCTCAACAAGTGGATTGTGTGTGAGCATGAAACCCCACCAGAATTCAAATATGTTCATCTCTATCCTCAGGCCACTGATTTCTATTATCATTCCTTTCATTTGCTTTCCTTTTGCACTCTTATCTCTCCATTTCAAGTGTTCATTCTTCTCTCACAGCATTTTTTGTCTTCTCTTTCTATAAGTAAGCCTGTGAGTGTTATCAATAATATATTGTAGTGCTTTATCCTACCATGGAAAATGTAACAAGACTAACTCATTATTTCACAAATAAAGACTTGCCCAGCTGAAAAGATACACATCAGAGCAAAAGATCAAAACATATTGTCAGAACAGAAGTTCCTTTGAGAAAGAAAGTGTTAAAAAATATATGCAGGAAGTATAAAGGTCATGAATTTGCAGAAATATAAGATGGTGGAGATTCAACAGAAACACATGGACAAAACCAAGCACAGACCTGACGTTTTTATAGCCAGACACTGGAAAATACCAGCAAGTAATAAAATTCATGTAATAATCCTCTTGCTTCTGACTAATACAAACTAAAGTTTATTCCAATKAAATAACAAAGCCACATTGCATTTGGAAGGACTGACATCAAATACACAATGTGACCCCAGCCAGAAAATCATTAAACTGACCAGCTTCCCAACTCTAGCAACTAATCCATCAATCTTTCTAAGCTTCAGTCATTTAGGAAAATGTGGAATGAAATACATTTGAAAATATCTTGAAGTGGGATTTTTCTAAGTTGTTACAAATTTCATAGATTATTAAAAGTAGTTCATGTTTTCATTTTCAGTTTATTTTGCTATGCTATCCGACTAGATTTGAGTTTAGATGGATTACAGGTAGATTCAATTTCTCTTCACTTATAACCATTCCTAAAACTATTTTATACAGGTATGTTTCATTATGAGGTAATAGGTCAGAAAGTACTTCCTTGTCTTGTAAGATTAAAGAAAGTTGTTGACCCCTCAGAGACCATCAGTAAACCAAGTGCTAGAGTGTTTTTTTTCCCCAAAAAATTTATTTCCTCAGGAAACAAAATAGATGTTTTATTTTGTCAAGCTTTTTTGACAAGTAAAAAGGGGCTATTTCTGCGTGTTTCATACCTTGTACAACTGTTAGCAAATCCTTGTACTACCCCCTGGTACCAAATAAAAGAGCATCACTAGATCGTTTCTGCATTCATGTACTTGTAATAATGTTGATATAAAGTGTTATAAAATATATTTTGGATTCATTAAAACAAAAGGTGTCAATTATTGCATCAGTCCTGCTATTACTAATCTTTGGGATAATATTGACAAAAATATTCCAGCTGCTTGTATAGTTCAGTGAAAAATGAGAAAATTAAACGTTGGGTTTTTTGTTGGTTTTTTTTTTTTTTTTTTCCTCGGGGAACATTTAGAGAAAAAAACAATAAAAGAGCATTTTTTTCTTGAATAAACCATAAGTATGGTTTGCCATTAAAATTTAGATTTATTTAATATTTTTAAAACGGTTTTAAAATGTGCTTTGACCCATGATGCACTGACCAGATAAGTACAGTTATTGTTAGGTGGGAGACAGAGGCCATTTGGACCCTGATTCAGCTGCTCATAAACTGCCAGGGAAGACCCACCCCACAAATACATCATATCTCTCAGACACCATAAATGCATATCCTAGTAAAGCATCCCTAGGTTCCTTTGTTTATGCTGTGAGACTTTCCTAGCTCATTAGAAGAAGGGTTAGGCAGAAGCAGAATTGTYGTGGAAGAAGGCAAGTCAAACACTAACTTCTAGACATTATTGCTACAGCTACAGCCCCATTGAGATTTCATGGGACAAAGAGAGGTGCTGTCAGCAGCTGGATATGAATGCTCTAAATAAAAACCCACTTTCAATACTTTATAGTGCAGGAGTACATTCCAAAATGTTTTCTTTTTTTTTTTTTTTTTTTTTTTTTTTTTTTTTTTGTAAGTTACAAAATCTGTTTTAGAACTCCAAACAGTGTGAAATTGTGGGCATTTCTCTAGCATGGGTGAAATGAATCGAGCTGCTGACAAGATAATAAGTGCTCAGAGTTGTCCTCTGAATTATTTTCAGTCTTCTTTAGGAAAATTGTGCTGCACATGAATGTTAGTCATAAAAACATTTGTGCTATGTGCTYAGAAACTAGGTGAAGGAGTGGATGCAAGAATTTTGTAAAACAGAATGGAGAAAATATAAGCCAGAAGAAGGGCCGAGTGAGAATTCTAAAACTTATGAACAGAAATATGTTAGATGAGCATGGTTACCACTTTTAAAATTTATTCTCAAACTAATTCTGCAAATATATTTTGCATTTAGCAATTCTTGCAGATACAGATTAAATTAAGTGCTGGAGGAATGYAAGGGACCAATATGGATTTTGTCTGTATTCCCCAAAAGCTGAGAGCATGTATTTTTAATGGATAGAGACTTCTTATCTTCAGATGGCTTCATATCACACATATTACTGTCTCTTAATGTTTCTTCATGTATCTTGTCCTTAATTATCTTTTTGATTGAATTATAGCAAGCCTTCAGAAAATGTATGTAAGAAGGAAATGTTATGACTGCTCTCAGTAAACTCCTACCCAGCTGAAAAATTCATGTCTTGCAGAAAGTTCTGTGATGCTAAAAAAAGAAACAATCTCATAGTGCTGTCTTTTATTCAGTCATGAAATATAGAAGGGTTTGATCTCTTCAGCAGCCTATTTCCATAAAATTTGTGAGAATGGCATTCTCTTTCAGATCTGTGTGACGGATTAGCGGTAACTTCAGAAATTAAAAAGGAATGAAGGACAARAGCATGTATATACATAAAATTCATGGCACATACCACACCACCTTGGAGAAACAGACTAAGGTGCCTTTCCATTAAAAAAAAATAAGAATTAAGACATATTTCTTAGATTTGTTTTTGTTTGAACCATKAAAGAAAATGGAAGTATCTACTTCCTTGCATTGAGAGTTACCTAACTCCTTTTGTTTCAGAATTGGTTAAACAATTTTCCTCAAAATTCTTAACTCAAATAATGTGAATGTGAAATTGTGATTTCAGGCATTTCACTGCAGTGTTTATTTGATTTGCTGTGGCTTAAATCGTTTACAAATGGAATTTTGCTCTGGTGGCATACTGGTCCATGTGATACTTTACACAGTTGCTGACCTTATTATAGGATCTGTAATTCACTACATGGTTAGATAGCAAAAGAGATCATATGGATTTGTGTGTGTGTCAGTCAGTGAATTTATAATATCTGGCATTGTAACTGCTGTAAAAAWAGCTAATTCTTCATTGAGGTGAGAAAAAATGTCAAACTTTACATTATCTCAGCCGAAGCTATTATGTGTGGCTGCTTTGTGTATTTTTGTTACTTTTGTTGACCAGGGAACAATAGGGAAGAATAATTTTAATTTAGGCAGTGCAATTTTCTCAAGGCAGAAAAAAAAATCAGTTTCCATTTAAGAAACAGTGCTACTACTAGAAAAAAGAAAAAGAAAATAAGCAAGCAATTAACATAAAGTATATATCCATATTCAACCATTCCTCTAAGTACTCGTTGTAATATACTGAAAGTCCATTTAGTTTTATTTTATGAACAGAAAACTCTTATACTTCATCASAAAATTAATTCCCATAGTCCAACATCTTCCTGAAAGGTTTGGGTGGAAACAAATTAATGACAAGGACACTAAAAATAATATGCAGGGAAATTTAGGGGGAACTCATGCTGTAATGCCTGTCCATTGATGACTGAGTTCAACATCTTTTATTTTAGTATAATTCCTCTTCTCTTAGTTTCAGGAATGATCTTGCCACAGGACAATCATGTGCACTGAATTCCACAACCTGATGGATTTATTTTATGGTATTAGATTTACAACTGATAATTTTGTTTCCTGTAATTGTTCATTAAAAAAAAATAAGTATATTAAAGAACAGAATGATTTTATAAAAGCTAATTCTTTTAGAGAGCAATTATCAGCAAACAGCTGGAAAGTATGTTGTCTTTCAATAAAGAAGTGAACTCCTATATTTCTAAGGTGACATTTGAAAAATAACTAGGATATGCAAATATATGCTTTAAAAGAAGAACCTAACTGTGAAAAGTTAGAGATTATTTTTCA
This sequence comes from Malurus melanocephalus, assembly GCF_030028575.1. Classification (NCBI taxonomy): domain Eukaryota; kingdom Metazoa; phylum Chordata; class Aves; order Passeriformes; family Maluridae; genus Malurus; species Malurus melanocephalus. The sequence continues at coordinate 2,124,409 of NW_026623327.1, read as the reverse complement.
AAAACAGAATGGTTATATTGTACATATATAATATGCAGTCAATATATATGATCTTGGTAATTCAAGTACAATGGTTTTGACCCTGTATTTTTTTTACCCCCACCTAAATTGACAAATGCAAACTTTTCTTTTAATAAATAAATAGATATTTTGAAGAATGAGAAATCATTGAATTATTCTGCTTTCTGCAAGGGAATTTAGTCAAGAAAAGTATGAGCATAGCATGAATTTGTAGTTGCTTTTTATGAAATTCCTGTCATAGCACAAGACATTCTTGATTTCCTGGTAAGTCATTTCTCTACTCCCAGCTGGACTAGAATTGGCATTTACCTGATCTGGRTGATGCCTGTCTGAGAGCTGCATGGATCTAAGGAGGAGGTCAGAAGGCAATCCTCCTCTAATTCAGCTCTCCATTCTCTTAAAATCTTGTCCTGATTAGTTTTCCTAATGAGGCAAATGAAAGAAAGTTTTTTGCCATTGCAGTCCTCCGTGAAACCAGTTTTTTAAATAATGTGGTACGAGTCCTTCAATTTTAGACATGTTCAAAACGGCAAATTCTTAGGAAAATGAGATCTGTTACATTCCAAAAAACACAAAAATGCARTAGGCAACATCTCAAAACAATGAATTAAAAACTTAGATTTTCATAGCATGTTTTGATGTCATTCCATGCCCCACACTACACTGGGGACAGATTTTGAGAGGATTTACTTGGGTATGGTGGGTTAGAAGGTGCATTCAAGCAATTACTATTAAGCTCTTTATTATCTTATATTGTGTCTTTTCTATGAATGCTATCCCGTTGTTCATTTGGTTTGTAATTTTAGTAATAGCTTGCTACTACTTTTAGTACTGTTTTGATAACTACTTAATGTTTATTCTTATTGTTGTGAATTAGCTGGGTTTAATTCATGTGATAATTTCTATCAGAAAGGTCAGTGTTGCAGTTTTTTCTGTAAGGGTTCCCAATGGTGTATTTTGCTTTCTTTTTCGCTTTTTCTGTAAATCAGGTCAGTCAAAACAAAACCTACTTCCACTAATGAAGATGTACTTGAATTTGTAATCTGGCTCGATGATGGGTCACATCCTCCTTGACAATGGAGTGTCAGCAGTGCAACAATCAATTTCTYTGGCAAAATAATGGGATACACTGCAGTTACCACTCTATAATTACAGACTCCTGGAATGGTTTGGGTTGGAATGGACCTTAAAAGTCATCTTGCTCCAACCCCCTTTGCCATGGGCATGGACAGATTCTACTAAAACCAGGTTGCTCAGAGCCCCATCCTACTTGGCCTCGAACACCTTCCTTGGCAACCTGTGCCAGAGCCTCATAATCCTCACAGGGAAGAATGTTTTCATATCATCCAATCTAACCTTTGTCTCTTTCAATTTGAAGCCATTCCCTCTTGTCCTGTCACTCCAGGCCCTTGTAAACAGTCTCTCTCCATCTTTCTTACAGGTTCCCTTTGGGTACTGGAAGGCCGCAATCAGGTCACCCTTGWTAGGTTTAGGGTCACCGCCTTCTCTGTTCCAGCCTGAACAATCCCAATTCTCTCAAGCTTTCCTCACAGCAGAGCTTCTCCATCCCTTGGATTCCTTGGTGGCCTCCTCTGACCTCATTCCAAAAGGTCCATGTCCTTCCTGCGATCCTTCTGAGTTGCACATCTGTGGAAGGACAAAGGCCCAAGAACTGCTCTGTAGGGTCACATGTCATCCAAAACAGCACTATATTTACAGGTGGATCCTTCTGGTTTTCCTTGCCTGGTTCTGAGGAGATCCATGTTGTGTCTGACAGCACAGTGATGTGACTCGTCCACCTGCATCCTCTTCCCACTGGAGTGAGGGAAGGGCTGTGGCACTGGAAGGAAGGAAAAAGAAAGCAGCGTCACTCTGGTGAGCAAGGACAGGATAATTTTTATGTGTGGCTTCAACAGCTGATTTAGTAAAGTGTCTGTCATCTCAGTGAGTTGCTGTCCCTTGTTCACTCCTTKCTGCTCTCTTCCCCTGGCAGGGGGAGATCATGTGCACAGAGCCTGTGTTTGAGGCTGTAGATTCATTTTCCTTTGGTGGAGTATGTCAACTTTTATAGATATTTCTCTTTTTAAGACTTTCAGACAATCCAGACAGATTTATTTCCCCTAGAAGTTCATTGTATTGTATTGTATTGTATTGTATTGTATTCTTATCCAGAAGATAGTATATGGATATTTTTCTTAATTAAAGAAACCTTTTTAATTTTACAGGTCCTAGCTATCTGCAAACGTTTCTTTACAAGATAAGATTGTATTTGGCTGGTTAACTCACAATTTATTGTCCCAAAACTCTCTTTTCTCCACTGGAGTATCTATTTTCTTCTAACCTGCATGTTAAGAAATGTATATTTCTAAATGGAGCATATATATAGAATGYTATTTGCTCCAGATTTTTACAGATATGACAGCATTTGTGCTGTTGCCTAGATTTAGTCTTGATATAATTCAATTGCACATTAAAAATACTCCTGTGATTCTAGTATTAGCATAATGTGGAGCTTCTCAGTTCCCTGAAGGATGTGTGAATAATAGGTTGATTGCAATYTTATCRTATTTTAWAAATGTTCCTTTTTAAAAGGTTATGAAACACTCCCAGATCTTCTATATGTATCTTMATGAGAAACAATTTCCAATATATGTATATATTTAATTTCTACACGTTTTATGAAAAGGGTTATTCATTTTGTTTTGCTCTTTAATAATTCTCAGGTTTTGAGCTTACATCCTTTTGATTTAATTCTTGTCACTTGAATAAAAATGTGTTTTATTTRTGTTTTTCAAGTTCATAAATATTTTAAATTAGTATTTTTCTGTTTCTTGCCTTTTCCAGTGATTCCATTTCAAAATTGCTCATTGCATAAGAAGTGGCAGTAGAATAAAATTGAAGAGGGAAAACTGATACCATTCTGCTAAATTTCTTTTAATTAAAAATTAAAGCAGGAAAGATTATAACTGTARAAACTCATTGTATTACTGTATTTATAGAGATAAAGTATGAGCACATTTTTAAGTRTTTCAACAAGTTTTGTTAATAGAATTTTTCTACAGGCATCTGAATCTKAACTTTGTCACAGATTTGCCAAAAATCTGAACACATGATATGTTGTCCCCAGCTCACGAAAATGATATGGTTTTCCATTAAAAGATTACATTTCTTTGTAAATTGTTGAACCACTATTTGACGATAATTTTTGTGTATGTATTGCCTAAATTGCTCACTACTTCTGCCTTTGTAAAGCTGAGTTTTGGACTCACTTTTTAAAATTTAATTGAAGAAAAGCAAGATAAACTGATTTAAAAATATTTCACAACAATCAGTATATCTACTATTATATGTTACATTTACCGCTCAAAATCAGTTTTGGGGTCTTGGCATGTTTTTAAACTGTAAATCTGTTCTTACTCCATGCTATATAATAATACAAATAACAGGAGGTAATTAACAGGAGWGCTGTGTGGTGACTCTCCATGGGAAAGCTGTGCCAAGTACAAACTCCTGCCTAATATTTACAGACAAGGATTCTGGCATCATTGGAATGCCAGCATATAACTTTATCTGCAGGCTGGAGTATTTTTCTCCTCCTTTTTGTAGTGGTCACTTCAGGTTGCTGACCACCTTTGCTTTCACATCCACCCATTTTTGTTTTCTTCTTATAATTCCAACCCTTCCATTTAGTTCTTTACAAACTGGTCTTCAAATTTGATGCTATTTTTCCACAGAAGCACTGGATTTGTCACAATCAATGTGAGCATTTTAGAATGGATTCATACAAACCCTTTGAAATTCTACTTTTTTTCTTATGTCATGACTCCAATTTTCCCRATTTTTCCAATTTATACATTTGCATTTCCCTCACAGCCAAAGTGCTGGGCTTTAACTCACCATGTTTACGAGCTGCTGAGGTCRTACATCCACCATGTTTCTGTCAAGTCTCCTGCATAATTTTTCCCTGTTAGTCACAGCTTCCAGTTCCTCCTTGTTTGTCCTTCAAGCTTCCTGTGTTAGCATGCAGGTATTTTATTATATTTCATATATGCCTGAAAGCTTTCTGGGATTGATGTATTGGCATCTTTGTGGAGTATTTAAAGGTTCTCCATACTCATCTTGTGCTAAAAAGCTTTTGTCTTTTCTCCTGCTTTTCATGCTGGAGAATATTATTTATCTGTGCTATTGATCTAACCTCTAAATCAGCATCCAAAAACAACCAGTTCATCCACATTTAGCAGATATTTGTTCCCATCAGCGCTTAAAGACTGCAAAACACAAACTACATCATATTTAAAGGAAGATGGAGAGAAGAGTAAAAGAGACTGAGAGGGATTTAGGAAGCAGGTTGCTGGCAAAGTGTTGTACAAAACATGTTTGCCTTGTTCCCGAAAGAATTACAATTTATGTATTGAGTGTAAGAAAGCAGAGGGATTGGGACTTACCTCAATTGTTTTGTGCCAAGAAAACCCTCCCAAAATAACAACAGAGTCTGAATTTTTGTGTCCCAGACCCTGTGAGGCTAAAACCACCATTTTTTGATRGCAGGGCCAGGCCTTCCCTTTCCTGGCTGGAGCTGCATATCCTGGCCATGGACCTGCCCTTGCCTTCCTCATTTCCAAGTCACAGGGGCACAGACCTGAAATGAATTAAATGGGTATTGCACAGCAACTGTAAAAATTTTGCAAACCATGAAAAGAAATATTCGATTCTCAGGTGCCTTCAAAAAGCAKAAGTTTCTCTCTGTTTGGATTGCAATATGAAGGGGGAAAACTAGGGAATGATTTGGTTCATTTTTTAATGAAAATTATTTGATGATTAAACAAGCAAAAAAAACTAATGGACAACTTAAAAATTAGTTACACTCAGAAATGTGAAAAAAATAGCAACCATTATAACCTGAAACCTAGGGTCAGAAATCTCAAAAGTGGAAACCTCCTTTTTTCAGCTAATTGTGCACAGACTTTGCAGTCACAGGTGCAAAATCTTCACTGTAGAAATGACAGCTATCATTCACTAAGGCTGCTCTAATCTTGCAAATGCAGCCATGTGACTAATCCCCATTGAAGTCAGGCATCTGCTTAGCCCACGTTAGTAGGAGAGTAGATCAGGAACTCCAGATTGTTCTGCTTTGTCTTAGGGGAAAAAGGAAAAATAATTAAAATAATTGCACAAGAGAATGCAAATAAGACTGGCTCATAAAATGAGAACAAGGGCATTTGTTAAAATTAGCAGGCGAATTAATAACTAGAAATTTATTTTAATGTAATGAATAATTAGACTGTGAAATTTACTGTTAAATTATATTATTGAYGCAAATAGCTGRGCAGGAATAAGAAAATATTTATAAATTGTGGATGAATAAGAACTGCATAGGCAATAAAAACAGAATAGGCAGAAAAATATTAGGCTGCCATAGTGCTTGTGAGAATATGATGCTCATCAGCTGTGGTCATGAAAAAAAGGAAATGAACTTCCCTGTATCTCTATTTTCCTTTGTCACTGAACATCAGGCAGGATTTATGTGCCATTGAGCATCTATTTTCTCTGCCTTGGCACATACTTTTAGCTAATAAGTTTTGATTTATAATACCCTTGAAAGTCTCATGCTGTAACTCAGCAAAATTTCAAACTCTCATTTGAAATTTTGAAATGCTAAAATAATACTTTAAAAAGCATTTAGAGAAAACTCYAAATATCCATACTAAAATATTTACCTAGTAAATGTGATCAGTTGGACAGAAATAGCCCAGAAATATCAGAAAAGTMGGGATATACAAGCACTGCCATGCCCAGATTGCCAGATGCTTTAAAAAGGGAAAAAGCAATGTCATCAAGCCATATGAGCCATAAAAGCTTTCCAAAATAATTTTGCTGAGGGTCAAGAAAAGAGGTTTGCAGTCCAGTCTATAAATCATTTTGATGTTATCTAAAAGACCAACAAAGTGATAAAGTATTTTGATTTCTCCAAGTAAACTTTATCAGAGTGAAACATGAAATTGCTTTGATTTTGTAAACAATGTTCTTTATGAATATCCTGCTTTTGTATACTAATTATCTGATAAGCCCTATTGTTATCACATGATATTTTTTCTTGTCTTACTCTGTGGCATTTAGAATAGCAAAGGATGCAGCCTTGAATTTTCACAAAGAAATGAAGAGTATTAGTATTCTTGAAAAATTTGCAAAGTAGGGTCAGTGATATTTCAGTTGGGAATATGCCTCTTCTTTTGCCAAAGGGACTTACTGTCTTCTATGAGGATTGCTTAGTCTAACATAGATTTTTAAAGAGAAAGAGAGAGAGAACTAGAAAACATCTGTGGGTGACTAGCTTCAGGTAACGAGGAGGATGATGAAGTGACAAAACAATAAAAACATACCTATTTCTTATTCTATTGAAAAAAGCTTATCACATCCTAGTGCTATGGAACATTTTAGGAAGCCACYGATCCATTTAATTTGTACCCGTGGATGAATTTATTAATGATTTTCTGTCTGAAAAAATGAATGATATAGTGAAAGGATTCCATGAAACTGCAATTCTTTGCCCAAACTTTGCCATGAATACGTGTATGGTTCTCATCCTCAGCTGGGATCAGTTTGAGAGTAGCACTGACCCTTACTGCGAGTGCACAAAATGAATTATTTCCCCTCATGGTATCAATTGCACTGATGAAACAAGCAGGAAGAGTCAGCTTTCATCTCTGATTTTGGRGGACTTATCAAACAAAATCCCACCCTGGTCAACATCAGCAAACTTGTACCATGGTCCAGTCTAATGTTTTCTTCCACTCTCCACCCCACTGATCCATGGATCTGGTTAAGGACAGAGATGGACCCAGCCGAGAAATCTGCTGTGATTAATGCTGCTCCTGTACAAGGGGCAGATGGTACAACACTCCTTGGCTGGATAGATTTATTAATTTTGCCTCTGAAAGAGATGGCTTGCCATATTCCTTTTACATCCTTGAGRTTATAAAGGAAACCTGCCTGGTTGGGGGTCGAGGCACTGTGMCCACTGAATCTGATAATTAAAGAATCAGCTACTGGTTTGGACAAAAGCAAGAATTTCTGGTATGACTCCGCAGACTTTAATTAAAAATTTAAAAAAAAAAAATAGAGAAAATTATTTCAACTATGAGAGTAATGAACAGTCTTTTCAACAGAGAAGTTAAATATTCCTCATCCTTCTCTGGAAAGTGTTGTGTTCACTCTGTATTAACTTTTCTATTTGGTTGTTTGGTGCTGAACCAGAAAAAACCTATTTGGGATCACAGTGATTCAAAATTTGAATTGTTTCAGTAAAATAGAAGCAAATAGAGAAATTCCCTCTTTTTCATTATAACTATATTATGTTTTTTGTTATAAACATGTATCCTAGTACTTCTCTTTCAAGAAAGTGGCAAGTATAGGTTGACTCTCGAGCAGGGACCTAAGGYTGGCTATATGTTGTAATATTCAGTTGACTGATGAAAGAGAGCTATCACAGCTTTTTTTCTTTATCTACCCATTTCCTCTCCTTATCAGCTGAAGTGTTTGACTTTTTCTGAAATTTCCAAAAGATTTGGAATGAGCCAAACTCAATTTTTCATAAAAGTTGCAATTTTTTACACAATAGAATAACTATCTTTAGTGCAAATGATGAGGAAAACAGCAGTGTTGACAGAGCTAACAGAAACACTGACGAGGACCTTGGTACAAGTCAAAATGATTCTTCAGCTCTCCTGGTGTTGCCTGAAACTGGATTCYCATAGCTGACAAAAATCCTTTTCTGCCTGATGTAATTGCAGAGAAAAAGTATGATAACCAAACTTAAAGATTGGGTTTCTCTGTCACAAGTGTGCTCATTCTTGTTAGAGATGATTCCCCCTCATTGGCCAAAAAAAAAACCACCTCAAAATATGCCAATTTTATTAAGATCACCTGTTACTTGGAGATTTTTGTCCTCCTAAAGTTCTTCCCATTTTAATTCAKACCTATGACACAATTACTCACCTGAGTAACCACCAACACAGGTTTTTGCTGCTGGTGAGATTGAAGAAAATTTCAGAGAATTAATAAATTCCCGTGATTATCCTCTCCAATGAGTTGTAAATAAAGGATGACAACTTACATTGAATTCTGTACTGCAGATGGTCTTCACCATCAGTGATGAAGTTGGGAATCTGCTTTTTTTTCTGAAATTGAAGGAAAGGTGGACTTCCCAAAACAGCAGRAGRTGTAYATARCACCCACATGGACCACAGGTGTTCYCCCAGGAAATTAATGAAAACTAGTTGGATTTCCCTGGCTGGTGTGTGGATGACCAATTTAATTCTTGAATTTATTGGTTTTCATTGTCAGTACCACTCTGAGAGCAGCAGAATTACCCAGCCTGAAAAGACCCAGCTTGGTTCTTGAGCAATAGGAAAGGGTTGTAATATCTCTACTATGTTTTAATTAAAGTTTAATGCAATAGTTCAATGCATATGCACATCTTTTAGCTATTACATTTGTGAGGGTATGAGTGCAAATGCAAAGCCTGATCAGCACAAAAGGAGAACAGGGATTCTCAGCTGAATATTTGCACCATGGCTTTGCCTCCGTTGATACACCTGCTGTTGAGCATTTAAGGAAATATTTGTGTCACCTCATTCTTCTTTGCTTAAAATGAAGGCATTGTCTTTTCCACTCTCACACCAATATTTTTTAGGGCTATTGAGGTGATTGTCTAGAAATAACTGTGTCAGGTGCATTTTACTGAACATATTGCTGCCATTTATCAAGTATTCTTGTCTAATAATCGTTTCATTTGAATCCCTTCTGCCTTCATGCAAATAATAGATCATCCAGCAAGCCCTGGCTGGAAATCCATAATATGGAGGAGAAGGAAGAGATGTGAGTTTTGCTCTGTCTATGCCCACACTATGTAATTTATTCAATTCCATCTCAGGTTAGATTATTAAGGGAGAAAGGATTACATGTATAAAAACACAAGTTTCATTATTTTCATTTCCACCAGCAAAGGCACTKCAGAAAGCACAATACTTATAAGAAGCATAAAATGAGTATTTAATAATTTATTTCATTTTTTTTTCTTTTTCATCCTCTAAATTAAATTTGCTTAAATATTAACAACTTCTAACATGTCTTTTACATGTTCGTTTCAGCAAATGAACCCCCACCCACAGACTTTAAAACACAATGTATATCTTTACRTAATGTGTAATCTGTCGTCTGTTTCTGCTAAATCTCTACCTGCCAGAAAGCAGAGAGAAATCTGCCCCACTAATTTCATTAAGTCAATTTCATATGTGAAAGCCTCTGATGTGAAGATAATGTCAACATTCAAATATACAGATAATGAAATTAAAAATATTTTTCCCTCTCCTGCCTACACCTCAGCTTCAAATGCCACAACTTTGAGGCATTGTTCTTGTTTTAATCTGYTAAGTGATCCTGGAATCTGGACAGCAGCAACACAAGCTTTCAGCAGAAATATTGAAGTCAGCTGATATCTTACATTCCYGTTGCTTTCCTAGGCTTTATATTTTCTTAAATGACTTCTTTTCTTTTACATACTGTAGAGTTTTGTTGATCAAGATGGGTGYTCAGTTTAATTATCCAAAACTCCTGCTCAGAAGAACATATTAGTCTTAATTATGTTGTTAATCAAATATTTATGCCTTCTTCCTGCAGATATGCTTGGTGTGCCTGGTGTGGTTCAGAGAGGGAGGTGCAGCCTTGCATGAAGTGCTGGGCCCCATGGGATGCTCCTCACACATTGCAAGATGTGGTACAGGAATRTACACAGCCAAGCACCAGGAAACCGTGAAAACACTCCAAATCTTTTATTTTAGAAGGATATAGGATCACAGAATGGTTTGGGTTGAAAAGAACATTAAAGATCATCTCATTCCAACCTCTACCATGGCCGGGACACCTTCCACCAGACCAGGATGCTCAGAGCTCCATCCAGCCTGGCCTTGAAAGCTTCCAGGGATGAGGTATCGCCAGTTTCTCTGGGCAAACTGTGCCAGGGCCTCACCACCCTCACAGTAAAAAATGTCTTCCTGATATCTGATCTAAACTGATTCTGTCAGTTTGAAGCCATTGTCCCTTGTCTTGTCACTCCATGCTCAGTAAAACAGGCTCTTTCCTGTGGGCTCTACAACCTTTATTCAGTTATATTTTGCTYATCATGTATGTCTGTATCTCCAAGGATCTGTTCTCTTCTATTAGATTTTAGTTCTGGCTGCTGCCAGCCTTACTAAGCACCAGCCACTGCTCTTGAAAACTGCACTGTGTAGTCAGATCTTAGGGGAATGCTTCATCTGCRAGCACATTTCCCAGTTCAGTACATCTTAATTAACCAGCACAACCTAATCATAGAGAACTCTACCTTGTTAAAATTGGTTTTATTTGCCAAATTCCATTAAGTCAACCTTTTTGTCTTTTCAAAGCATGCAGAATGTGAGAATTGATTATATTTTATTTTTGCCGTGAAAGAAAGTTTTTCCTCCCCAGGCATTTGATCATGAAGCTGGAGTCGTAAGACTAGCCCTGAGTATCTGATGCATCAATTGGATTGTCTGCCATAGCATTCTATTTCTTGACAGATTCTTTTAGCAATAGCATTTTTGGTTAAATGATTTTGATTTTTATTCCCTTCCATGACTGTACTTTTAACCTTTCTTTTATTTCCCAAATGTACAGCTAAAAATGCTGAACTCTCATATATGGATGGCAGTAACAAGCCTTGTAGGTGTCATATGTTCTGCTTATTTCAATAAATTCCTATCATCTTGTAAATTTTAATTCTTCAAATGCTTCCTATCTAATATATGTTTAGCCATGATGATTTTTAGTGACTMTTTTAAACAGACCAGTGAAAGTATTTAATTGCTTCTAGATTCATTTGTCTAGTGTAGTGGAATAAATTTGTACTAAGTAAAATAYTCATTTCCATTGCAAAGATCTGTTCTGCAGCAACCAAATTTATCTTCAATACCATCAGAAGGATCAAAGCATTTACTCTTAAATATTATCTTCACACTATAAMAATAATGGTTTCTTTCTTGCCGTCCTCATTCATTACAGCCTTTATGAACAATGGTTTTGTACTTTCATTTTCTAGGCCGCACAAAAATGTTTTCCTTCTTTCTGTAAAATAAAACGTTAATAGAGTAGTAAATACTTTGTAGGAAAGATGTACTGTGTTATTCCAGAAAACCCTAACAACAGAAGATATAGAGCTATAGATATTTTATTCAATTGTGCTTTACTAATTGACTGAACTGAATTGAACTACTGATTGAACTTCTTTTTCTCTGTAATTTGTCATATGAACAWCCTTCTTCCCCAAGGAAATCTGATAACTCTTGAATGCTGTAATCAATGAATGCTTGATCAATACATTCTCACTCTGATGAACAGACTTCATCATCACAACATTCAATTGACATGTCTAAGGAAATATTAGGTCTAGATTATATCTTCTGATGGCTAAAAAGTGATTGTCTGAATAAGACTTTTAAAATAAAAGGAAGATATATTTGCACTTTGTAACATAAGACAGAGATATTTCACTAAGGTTTCTGTATTTCAGCTGAACTGTATCCTACTAGAAATAGGGCGTTAGAGTGGAAGTGGAAGAGACTGGCAATAAGTACAAAATAATTCTTTAATGGGATGATAAAYGTACAGTTTTGTGCTTGTCAGAGTGTGTATATTGCAGGGTGGTGGACTTTTAATTATGCAGTGTGTTAAGTAAAAAGCTTTCATAAATGCTTCTAATTTAYCAAATTTGTTTTAACTTGCCTTAGAACAACAATAATTTTCTACTTAAATCTGTCCCATTTTTATCTGGCTTCAGTGGGGTGGGGGTTGAGGGGAAAACCAAACAACAAAAAAAAAGGATATTTTAGTCAACAGAGAACTTTTCCATTGGAAATGGTGACCAGTTCAACATCAGTCCAGTTCTGCAGGGAAGTGTTTGGGAGAAGTTCTGTGGCAAATTTCAATAACTTGGTTTCTTCATCTTTAGGTTGCAGGGAAAGCAGATACTCTAGATATCCTAGTAATCCATGAGAGAGAAATTGACACTCAAGCTATCCCAAATTTCCCGTGCAACTTGTAAGAAGTGTCGCTCCTAAATCAACCAGAAAATAGAAATATACTCACTTACAGAGGTAGGAATTATATAATAATTGAATCTATGTTATGCAGAACAAGTCCAATTGAAAAACATTATTATGTACAGCGGAGCATGCAATTACCCAGCCCACGGAGCATGACCAATGTCGCCTTTGAAGTGGAGCACCAGATGTATCAGCTGTAATTTGCCAACATCAGAGCACGACACCAGCCCTCACAACGCTGCGCATTTTGCTGCCTTTGGGTTTTATTTGCTCTCGGGTTTCATGTAGGGAAGATTTAAAAAGATGAATCATTTCACGAAAACAAAAGTGGGATTTTTTTCCAAAGATGTTCTTGAAAGAAGTAACTATGTTATAGCAAATATATTATTTATTTCATTTTAATTAATAAAYACAGTTTGTGATACATTGCAAATCACTAATTCTGACTCTCAGAATCATTGCAGCCTTTGCCCAAACCTCTGTTACTGAAAGACAAATCTAGAGTC
>NW_026623327.1:2098613-2111523 GCF_030028575.1 Malurus melanocephalus | reverse complement strand
GACTTGAAGAAATGTTTTCATTTTGTACATTAGTTCTCACATAACGAAGCATTTCCCAAAACAACCACTTTCACAGCTCAAGAGAACTGCATATTTTTATCAGATTCCCTGCTGCCTGTTTTGCTGCAGTTAGGAATATTTTAAGTATGYTTTTAATAGCTTAGTTGAAGAAATATTCCTTCTGTACAATAAGTAGRATGCTCAATAAAACCATGTTTATTTCAGTCCAAAGAAGCAGCCAGACTTCCCCACTCTGTGGAGTCAGGCACTGCAATATAACACGATGTTAAGCTAATGATGGGGAAGATAAGCATTCTCATGGCGGGGTTTGAAAATACTGCCAAGTCCTTAATGTGYAGAAAATGCCTGAAAACTTGCATCTGCTCTCATGGGAAGCTGCTACAGCAGTGAGTTCTATCCACAGAATATTTAACATTTTTCCTTGCTCTTTGATGGCATCTGTTCCCTGAGGTAGCTTACATAAGGTATCATATTTCTAACTGGAAGCCAAATTAAGATCAGACATACAATAATTGCTCTTTGCTGATGTTTTCAGTAATTCATCATAGATGGCACAATAATTTACTCTGCTTATATCTCTGAGAACCTAAATAAAGAACACTCCTTTGCTGAGAGTCAAGAGTTTTTGTCAGGCCTAAGGGATTTTTTTTTTTTTATTCTAAATATTGCAGGTTCCTGACCTGAARATTAGCATTTTGTATAAAAACACCAAAAAATGGGGAGAAGGATGCCACATACCAGCTGAAAGAACAGATGRGTAGGAGGAAATTTTTAGAGTCATCATCTGGCTTTGTACAAAGAGAAGAGAAAGTTTGTCATGTCCCAGAAAAACACTTGACACTAGATCTGAAGTCTCCCCGGATGAAAAGCCTCAAGCTTTGGATGGATGTTAGCTACTTTGGCTCTTCATTACTTTTGTTGAGTTATATTTAATGTAGGAAAAAAACTGGCATTTTCTCCTTATTTATGTATTTATCATTGTGCTCAGTAAGACCAGCTCTAAATGTCACCTGTGTCTGCCTCTAACCTTCTCAGGCAAACACAGGAGAATAATAAGGGATTTTTCCTCACATTGTTGTGTTCTGGATTATGACATCCATGTGAAGAAAAGCAGTTTTGTGGTTGTTCATACAAATGCAAACCAAATGTAGCAACAAATATGACACTGACACCAAGGAGTGCTCATGTGAGCCAGAGGCTTTGAAGTACTTTGGCATCATTTTAATTGGGAAAAATGGAGGAAAGTCTTGCTTACTGGTTGGTTTGTTCTTTTTTTTTTTTTTTTTTTTTACCTGCTATGAACCCACAGAAACATGTAGCATTACAGTCATAATCAGTAAAATAAATTTGATTTAATAATTTGAGATCTTCTATAAGCTTATACCACCCGGCTGAGTTCAGAACTTTTTTTTTTCTAGATTATTACATCAAATTGACCCGTTTGTTTTACAAATCTACATTTTTCTCTGAAGACTAGTTGTGTGATGTCCTCAACAGGATGGTTGGTCCTGTTTAGTCAAAAGCAAAACAGATGACCCGTTCCCTGAGAAGAACTGCCCCAAGTTATGCATAGCTCACAGTTCAGAAATATTTTGATGTGTGTTTGGTTGCACATTTCCACTATCAGAGTCCAAAGCATTCCAGCTAGTTCCTACTAAAGCACAGTAATGGTGCATGCTAACCATAAGAGTTGATGTGGTGCTTTGGCAGATGCCACACTGACTCTATTTCACTCTCTGTTCTCGATCTTTGTGTTTTGCCACTGCTTTCCAGGCCAACTTAAAACCTAAACTGCATTTGTCAAACGTCATGTGTTTTCATTTACATTGCTGTTTATAGATTTGAATAATTCAGCTTTTAGCACTTGAAATCTTTGAAACTAATGCTGCACCCCTTCCTGGTGACTGGGTTTATTCTCATTTTAGATTTTGTTGTCTTTATTTAAATAATTCTGATATGGCTGTTGATAGCAATCACTATACCTGGTTTATGTTTGACACGAGCCTTGTTCACTGAACTGCTGGTAAAAAAACCTGATCTGCTCATTCAGACAGATGAAGTCACCGTCACGTCACACACCAGATGGCAKCAGCTRCWGYCCCCACACCTGAACACTGCCATCAAACGTTTCAGTATTCAGGGTGGGAAGCACAGAATGGTTTTGGCTRGAAAGWACCTCAAAAACCACCTAATTCTGACTCCTCTGCCAYGGGCAGGGACAMCTTCCACTCTCCCAGGTTGCTCAGAGCCCYATCCAGYCTGGCCTTGARCACCTCCAGGAATRGGGGAGACTCAGCTTCTYTGGGCAACCTCATCATCCCCACAGTGAAKTTCTTCTTTAWCCCTAACCTAAATGTCCCTCTTTSAGTCTGAAGCYATTCCCCCTTGTCCYATAACTACTGTTCCTGATRAAGRTCCCTCYCCAGCTTCCCYGAGGCCCCTWCAGATGSTGAAAGGTGCCCTGAGGTCTCCACWCACCCTTCTCTTSTCCAGGCTGAASMACYTCCACTTTCTCAGCCTGTATTTGTAGGGGAGTGGAATATCCTTCAACATCTTGTCTGTTCAGAAATAACAATTTCAGAAACGGAGCATTCCCTCAAGAATCAGATTCCTTTTCATTAGGGAATGCCAGAAGCAAGTAGCTTTGTATTCTCATGAACAGAAACATAGGAATCCTTTGTTTCCAGTTCCTGAAAATGAAACTCTACCAGGTGTAACCCAATGTAATGTGAAGAAAAAGGAAACTACATGCATGGAAAAGTTATTTGATCAAACCTCAAAACAAATAGAGTTCTACTAACAATTTCCAATTGCTACAGAAAGAAGTGAAAAAGCTTTGCATGGTTAAATCATCATTTAAAACCTGGGCAACTAATTTTTCTCATGCTGAATGAAGAAACTTGGTTAGCAGAGAAGTGCAGAATTTTCTTTGTTTCTGATTCTGATTTAGTTCCCTAAAAGCTGATTATACAGAAAGGTCAAGAAATCCCAAGAAATGAGAACTGAACAGCATTTCTACAAATGKATGAAAGGCTCCTTTCCATAACTCCTAGGAAAAAAAAATAATCCTTGACCAGATCAAATGGGCTGATGCAGGGCCATGGCTCTGAGAATTTTGCTATGAGGACATAGACAAGCGCTCAACTTGGAAATATTTCCTTGCTTCTTAGTTTGGAAAATACATTACCACAGTAAAATAATATTTATGGTAATATATGCATGAGGTGTAAATATGTTTATATAAACACATTTAAGTTTATATAAACACATTTAAGTTTATATGGGACAGCATGGTTATGCATCAACGGTGTGTTATTATCTGTCTTCAGAAAAGAAAGCAATTCTTGCAGATAAATACAAATACTCCATAGCAAAAGTAGGCAATAAAAAATTTTTGCTTTTGCTACCCAGGTTACCTTTTAAGAAAATGTCTTGATATATAAAGATCATGTAAAATATGTAACAGCTCCAAAATATTACATAATTATTCTGAATAAATATTTATCTGTTAATTTTTACTTTAAYATTTTGACAATACCTTATGAGCCATTTTAATAACTTTTCTTTGAACATTCATGCCATATTTTTCTTTTTTTTTTCTTCCTAATTTTTGGTTATTGTTGGCTTTTTCTTTGCTAGATTTCCCAGTCCCAGAATAACCTCATGCAATACAGAGCTTGTTCATATTTGCTCTTCCTAAATATGTATAATTCAAAACAATATGCACTGTAATTGAATTTTAGTATTAAGTAAGCCTATAAATGGGTTTTTAAAGGTTACAGAAGAGTTAAACTTAATGTTGTGGGTTTTTTAATCTACACATTGTGTCTGCCTCATTGACTCCTCAGTGTGTTTGCTAATGAACTACATGGCATTGTGGCAGATCCTGAGGCAGAAGCTGGGAGAAGTAACAATTTATGAATAAATGTTATTAAAATCATTACATGACATGCTATCCTGCCATGATGTTAATCTGTTTGGGGATATGGTTAAGATGTGGTGGCAAGGGAGCTAAATTTCTCAACAAATGGTGTAAAAAATGAAATTTGAACTAGACAGCTGTTGAAAAGAAATTGATTTGTCACCATTCATGCTAAAAATTTGATCTGCCACTTATATTAAAAGACAGGGAAAAAARGAGAAGAAAAAAATTGGATGCCCCCAATTTTTTATTACTTTCTTTTTTTCAGTATCTGAGTTATTCTTTGAAATAGAAAATACATGTTAAATGACTGAAAGTGTCAGTCAAGATGCTAAAAAGCCATTTTATTGCCATCGTTATTGTTAATTTTTGTCTGAAGCCAAAAAGCTTAGTTTGGTATTAGCTGGAGATTTCTGTGATTTGGTCAGAACATCCAAACACAAAAAGGTCTCTCAGGAMGTTGCAAACAGACTCTCCCACATCCTCCAAGGGCATCTCAATTCAGGCAAGTGTTTCTAGTTTATTAAAAATGGATGGTAAAGGGGGAAGGGACCTGGAGTGTTTGAAACTGTGTGCTCAGCTGTTGGTTTGCTGAGTGAAGTCTGGGTAAACACTTTGCAGTTTTTCCTGTAAAACCTCATACTTGGTGAAGGCCACTGATGACAGAGGAGATCACAGTAATAAGAAAAAACATTTGGCTGTCTATTTGAGGTGAAATTTCTATTATTACTTGGGATAGGATTTAGCTCTGCAAAGAACTTTTTTTTTCATGGCTTTATGGTCTCTRCAGAAAAAYAGSTATTWCTGAGGTATGGTGTTATTTTCATAYTTGCTCTTGGGTAAAAYAAATAATTTTARGTATTTATTGGTTWTGATTGTTTCAGTCYAGGAGATGGCAACTTGAATATCATTCAGTTACATTTAAATACAACCGCTCAGTGCACCTGGAGATGTTATTCTTTCCATAAAAAGCAGAGATACAACTCTGGGTCTGTTTTACAAGGTGCATTTCCTTATGAAAATAAATAAAACGTTACAAAACAGAATGGGGCATGAGTGCCAAAGTAGTTTCCCCACCGTAACCTAGATGTTACATCCACCTGTTGGAGCAAATCCAGAGAATGAATGTTGGATGATCAGAGRATGGAGCACCTCTCCTATGAGGAAAGGCTGGGAGAATTGGGATTGCTCTGCCTGGAGAAGGCTTTGGAGTGACCAAATTGTGATCTTCCAATACCTGAAGGAGYTTGCAGGGAAGATGGAGAGAGACCATTTACAGAGGCATGGAGTGGCAGGACAAGGGGGAATGATTTCAAACAGACCAACTGCAGATTTGGATTAGAGATTAGGAAGAAATTCTTCCCTTCGAGGGTGTTGATGRTGTGTTACACACAAAGTATTCGCTTTTTCACACATAGCCCTTATCTATAATTATGTATCCCTTTGTTCTTTGCAATCTTCTTGAACAGCTCTACATGACCTACATTTCCATGTGTTTACAGGGCTGTTTTAGGAAGATGTAAACAGCATTTATTAATTTAAAACATGTAAACAGTCTTAACTAATTTATGGTTTGACTGCAGTTCTGATAACAGTACAAATTGTTGCAACTTCAGTAATTTTAAGTGTGACATCAAGTGCATGAGTGTCTTTTTTAGGACCTGTAGAATCTGGGCACTACATTAGGTTGTTAGAACAACTTACTTTTGAATCTAGTTTTATCACTTGAGCATTTTTCCCTAGAGCCAAATCAAARCTTGGCTCTAAATGTCTATCACGAGCTCTAGGCAGGTTTTGTTGTTCTGTCAATAGATAAATTCCTTATTTAAATCAATTTTTTTCATTATAGTATTTTATGTATATCATGTCAGATAATTAAGAAAGTTTTAGTCTCCAGAAGAGAACAAATATCTATGTACTTGTTTTTTTCCGTTTTGTTTTTTTTTTTTTTTTTTTTTTTTTTTTTTTTTTTTTTTTTTTTTTTTTTTTTTTTTCATAGTTTTATTTCAACTTAATTGAATCCTAATTTACAGTGTTTAGTCAAGATCAATGTGGTACGTGATGTGTTGTAGGACATTATCTATGCTTCTAATATCTTGACGAAATATCTCAGACATAATTTATTAAAAATTGTYGAGCAAAACCTTTTCTTTAACAAAGTTAAACCCATCTGTTTTTTCTCTGGGTTTTGCAAAGTCAAATACATTTTGTGCTATTGATAGCTTACTTGGATCTTACTGTAAAACTATTGTCAGAATGGGGCAGCTCAGTTTTGTGGCAATTAAGAAAAGAAATTATGCCATCATAACTTGAAGGTTAGATATAGAAGGATATGATTTTGCTGTCACCAAAGTACTCAATGGAACTATGGCCAGGAAAAGAATTAAATAACTTGTGTCTCGTCAGTGCAATTGAAAGAAATCATTAACAAAATACCTATCAKCTTGTCTTATGAAAAATTCCTGTAACCTTTTCTTGAACAAAATCATTCTTGCAGTGACATCTTCATTATTTGCAGCCTGAGCTGACACTCCTGSGCTGCTCAGCCTCTCGCTGCCGAAGCTTTGTGTGACCTGTCCCTGCCCCCTGTGCTCGCTGCTGCTGGCACATATTCCCCTAAACATTCCCACACGTTCCCCTAAAYGCTGCTGCTCCTCTCGCACACTCCTCCTCTCCAAGGGAGCTGTGGCATCCTGCCCAAAGAGCCGCTGGGAGGAGAGGACCAGGCTGCCACCACCAGGAAAATTGTGGCTCTGCTGAGTGCCAGGGGAAGAGCAGCAATTTTTACCTCTTTGTAACAATGCATAATGACACGGGACAAGACTTGGAGGGTGGAGGAGGAAGTCCCTTTTTCCAAATTGTTACCTTCTGTGCCCAATGGCATTTTGGGACCTTCCTGTCTCCTTTGCCAGGGCCTTGAGGGTAGTGCCAGCCCTGCCTGCCTCTGCCCATCCACATCAATCGAATTACAGAACTCCAAGTGAGAGACCAGTATTTAAATCACAAATTTTTATAACTGCATTTCCCGTATAACCATTAGCATGTGCACTTTAATTGCAGAGACAGAGAAATATTGGTATTCCTGCCAAATTTATACCTCAGTGAATGTGTCAGCTGTGCAACAGAACCAGCTGGAGCTTGAGCAAAGGCTTCCGAGCTGTGGCAGAGGATGAGGAGCCCAAGTTCTCATGGAGCTCTCCTGTCTGCAGGTGGTTTCAGCCCCTCTGTGTGTAGGAGGGACTGGATGTGGAAATAATCTCTCATCAGGAACCACGCTCAAAACAGCACAACTCCTATTTCTTAAGKAATATGACAAAATATTACCAGGAGGGAGGGAAGGCATGGCATGCAGTGGTGGGGTATATCTTTTAATGAAAAAACATCTAGTGGGGATGCATTACTAAGGAGTACTTCTTTCAGTCAAGGCAAAGAAAACCCAAAAAAACCCAAAAAAAAAAAAAAAAAAACCCAAAAATTAACAAACCTGTGAACTGATTCTTTACTACACATTTTTTGTCCTTTGCTGTGTACCTAAATTTCATCTCCATGAATTTTAGAAAATTGTCATGTTTGCCTGTAACACACTTTCTTTTTTATTAATTTGTAGGGGTTTTATTCCTCTTTTTGTCCTCCTTTCACTTGACCATGATACAATACAAGAGTGAGGGGGRTAGGAAACCCACTGTGAATAGAGCCTGGATGCAGACATTCACATTCAACATGCTAACCTAGTGAAGCTAAGTATAGCACATTTTTTATCTACTGCTGATAAGCTGTCCTCTCCACCTCTACGATTAGGATTCTTAAAAAACATGATGTAAAAATGGCTTCTGCGAGTAATGCAGAATGCGAAAAATGAAAGCCCCAGAAAGCATGCTGTAGTTGCTGCTTGCAATAAGCAGCATTTGCATAAATTATAATGTCCCCTGTCATATTTTCATTAAGTTTATGATGCCTGTTAAACAATGATTTAATCTTAATGCAATGCACCCAAGTTTTAATTTAAAGAAGCCATCTCCTGGTTGTCTCCCATTTAAAGCTGATGATGAGATAACTGTCTTTATAAATGAATTACCATTGGACCGTGACCAACAGGATCTGAGCTGAATCCATTAATTCACAGTTCATCTTCAAAACCAAGTCTGTCATTAACCTTTTTGTCCTCCCTTCCTTCGCCTAAATAATTTGCTGCATTCTTTATCAAACATGAAGTGCAACAACCTCTACATTTGCTGTTGAGAYGCTGAGAAATTTTTGACTAAGAGCCCTCATTGTGGAAAGCTTGAAATATCTTGACACTTTCAATGAGAGCTTCAATTAAATTTTGATCAGTTATGTTACCCTAAATATGGAATTTTCTGGTTTAAATGAGAGACACAGACAGACGGATTTCAGAACAGCACATGACAGAGGAGAGGGCAGAATGTTTCCATTAAAAGCCTGGGTCACAGAGTCCTTCTGAGCGCTTCCASATACATAAATTTACATCCCCTTGGTATCCCTCTTTCTGTCTGCCTGTTCACCACATGCCCTTGTTCCCTGCTGCTTACAACTCATTTCTGTGTTTGTTTATTATCTCTCTTATCAGTAGATAGTGAATGGGGTGGGAATGGTAAAAAACAGTGAAAGGAAAAKGAAATGGCCTTGGATAAAATATATACTAGGGGAAAAAAGAGAAAAACAGATAAGGAAAGAGGAATGAAAAAGGAAAAATTAGCAAATTTAGTCAGTAGGAGAGAGGAACAATAAAAGAGATCTATGAAATAGCTAGAATAAAGAAACACAAATTAATATTATCACTTCCCTGTCAGTAGATTTGTAAATCTATATTAAAATAAATTATTTCMGAGCAGAATTCATGCTTGTATATTATTAGATCAATAGCAATCAGACAATTATATTTATGTAAGCATGTTGTGCCTGTAAGCAGTTGTGAGTGTCATTATCACTCAGATGTCTTGGTGATGGTTATRTGATAATTTCTTGTTTACGAATATTTCATTATTCAATTCTGTACAAACTTGATCCAAAAATTGCTAATAGTCAGAGTATTAATGTAAACACTAAATGCACTGATCTGTTCTTCACTGTCAACCTGGGTGAAGTCATGCCCCCCACAAAAAGTGGTAGAGCTGTACATGGATTGACAAGAAGTTGGCTGAGCTCTAGCAGCAGCAGCCAGACCAGCTTTTCCTCTACTTTCCATGACCTTGGATTTGCTGGTATTTTATAAGCCTTAATGATTATCAGTAATGTGCCCCTGTTGAAGAGAACAGAAAATTCTGAGGAAAATGTRTCCCACGAAAGCAGGAGCTCTAGTCCAGTGATGGGTATTTAACCGTGCATTCATCTGCTCTTTCCTGGAAATTTCAGAGTTTGCAATTTTTTCTCCAGGGAACATTATAAGAATATCTTTTCCCCTTCAGCGCTGTGTCTGGCTGACGTCTCCAAAGAAAGGAACTTTATTTATACMGTAGACTCCTGTGCTGGGGATCATSCGTGTRAGTAAAAKAAATTGTCTTTCATAAAAATCAGTCACTTCTGCAGCCAAGTTGTAAACTCTTGGGAGTGGTTGTTACTGGACAGAGCTGGAGCAGCAGGGGCAGAATGAGCCTGGGAGCATTCCTGGGAATGCTTAACTTCAATTCCTAGCTTCACTTTAACACATGTGAAAACTGTCTTTGGAGGATATAGGATCATGGGATCATGGAATTGTTAAGCWTGGAAAAGACAACTAAAATCTTAGAGCCCATGAGTTAATGGATCACCACCACCATGTTCACAAAATAATCTTGTTCTCCAGGGCCACATCCACATCTCTTTTGAACCCTTCCAGGATGGGCGGATTCACCACTTTCCTAGGCAGCCTGTTCCAATGCTTAACAACCCTTTCCATGATTTTTTTTTTTTCTTAACATCCAGTCTAAATCTCCCTTGGCACAATTTGAGGCCATTTCCTCATGTTTGGACACTTTACTTGGGAGAAGAAATCGACCCCACCTGGCTCCACCCTCCTGCCAGGGAGTTGTAGAAAGCAATAAGGTTTCCCCTGAGCCTCCTTTTCTCCAGGCTGAGGCCCGCCAGTTCCCTCAGTTGCTCCTCACCAGATTTGTGCTCCAGACCCTTCCTCAGTTCTGTTCCCTTCTCTGGACACTCCAGCCTTTCAATGTCCTTCTTGCAGTGCGGGGCCCAGAAATGGACACAGGATCTGCCCCAGGGTATTGCTTGCATCCTTTTGTCTTTCACCATTGCAGAGCTTCAGAATCTAAAATAAAATAAATAAATAAATAAATAAATAGCTCTATAATCAGCCTCTGTTATTTTAAGTTCATATTCAAGTGCCTTATATACAAGTTCTTCTCCCTTTTACAAGTTCATAAAAATTTGATTTCTCATAAAAATTGAAATATCAAAATCTGAATCCAAAAATGTACTGCATCCTTTAAATGCATTATTAGAATGGAATTTAAATTTTCATTTTAGTTCTTTGCAAAATGCATCATTGCCCTTGTACCTTAGGGCCTTTGCTGTGATGATGAATAATTCCAAAACAGCTCTGTATATATTTGTTTGTTTGTTTGTTTACTTTAGAGGAGCTAAATAATTGTAYGGATTATCATTAATGGAGGACATTTTACACGGAGGACTGCAAGACATCTTTAATGCTTATTGAGGCAGATAATTTAGTGATTTTGTTTCTTTTGTGAACAAGTGAGGTTCATTATTTTCCAAATGAAAAATGTGCTGCAGATATTACAGATTCTRAAAGTACTATTGACAATTCTTCCTGTTAGTATAAAATGTAAGATCTGTAAAATACAGTTGAGTATAGCTCACAGCTATAAGTGAAACTCTGAGTGTTTTCAATGCTCTTACATATAATATATCACTGAACTTTTGTCCTTCTTGTATATACTCATATTAATCTAAAAACCCCAACTTTTTATCATTAGTTACCTCTTCTGACTTAATATTTTGGTAACCTATCTCTAAACATAAATTCCCAGTAGATAAATGAGCTAACACAATTTTTTGTTTCTTCTTATAAAATTTTCCTTGCCTTTTGAAGTCATGTATTTTTCCTAAAAAATTTAAGTGGAACTGTTAATATATGACATATCCCATTGTTGAACAGCTACAATAGTTGACCCCATAATTATATCTTTAGAGAGTAAAAAAATAGGAATCATAAGAAGAAATTTACTTTTAAATTTTAATTTTAGGTTATTGRTGTTAAGTGTTTATGTTGCTTCTTACCATAATGGTACTTGGAGCATGTGTTTGTGCTCTTACCTGTGCAATAAAGCAAAATAATTTACTAATTTGTTTTCAAGTGTTGCATTTGCTGTGAGCGACACTCGTGCTGTTTATATTTTTAATGACCATTGTTGTGAATTAGCTTTTTGATAGATGTGACATAAGAAAATACAATACGAACTTATTGGTGAATATAACTTGTAATTTATCCCGTTCATATTCATAGTGTTGATGCTGTTTTAAGAAAGAACCAAAAGATTCTTCCTAATCCTTTTTACTAGGTTTCCTTAAGGATGCATAATCATATGAAATTATTTTGTCTATCTATTAGTAAGAAAAAGTTAGAGATTTTTAATTAATTACTCTCATTAGAATAAGAAGATCATCCTAAAGTTCAGTTAAATACAACTGGATTACACTAAATCCATGCAGGGGGCTTATTTCTGAACAAGCAYCCATGTTATTCCATAATAACAACATGGATTCATGAACCTATTTTAATTCATAAATAAATAAGAATCATTACATGGCACTGCAGGAGCTACCAACAAGCTTGGGAGTTTTTAGAAAATTGGCCTAAGTTTCGAACAAGACCAAAAAAAAATCAACAACTTATTTATTGAATATATTGTCAATGCCTAAGTATTTCTGATAATGCCACCTTTAAACTGCTTTGATTCTTCTTGTAGATAAGACCTTTCCCTGAAATAATGCAATCTTTTTTGTGGTGCAAACATCAACGTAAAATAAATCAATCAATGAACATAATTGTCCTTGACAAAAATCACAATAGCTTTCCAAAGCCTGCCTTCTAACACAGAGAAATTGTACTTCACAAGAAAAAAAAAAAGGAAGATGTGGTCTAATAGATAAGAGACTACTCATACAGATTATTTTGATAAACCATACAAATCAAATAAGGCTCATCAAGTGCTCTTGACTTGAAAAGAGAATAAAAAGAATATTTTCTTTGTATGTGAAATATACAACTTTGGGCAAAAAGATTTATCAATATTACTTAAATCTTCAAACAATAGAAATTCAATAGATGAGATAGATAGAAAAATAGCTAATAATAATATTAAAACAACAA
Source organism: Malurus melanocephalus (assembly GCF_030028575.1). NCBI lineage: Eukaryota > Metazoa > Chordata > Aves > Passeriformes > Maluridae > Malurus > Malurus melanocephalus. The sequence continues at coordinate 2,099,230 of NW_026623327.1, read as the reverse complement.
ACAAAAAAATCCCCAATGTATTTGTGAATGTGGAACAGTGAGAACTATTCCATCAACAGAAGCAATCGGTTGGTTCGAGACTGTAACAACATCTTAGGAGTTCTCAGCAAGGATTGAAGCACTTCCTTCATGGGATCCTCAGCTCTTTCTCTTGGCGTTCTCAAGTGAGGTATTAGGTGCCGTCAAAAAAGGTAAAATCACTTCTCTTTTTTTTTTGGATAGATGATCAGTATTCTACCATGACAATTATAAATTCCTGCACAATCTGAAAATAAAATTGAGTTACCAGAGTAGAATTCACAGTGTTCTGTGAAGATCATATATGACTTGCTAAGAGACTGCTCTTTAGGAGTTGAAATAACATGATGTTTTATCTTCTTCACCAGAACATAHGGAGAAAATTTTTGCTATCTTGGCACCACGTACTTGAATGACTTTTGTTTCACCAGGACCCATAGTTCCTGGTCATWTTCTCTYTATATTTAGGAGTATAATTTACAATTAAAGAAAAACATGATTTGGATACAAATTCAGAGCAGTTACCCTCTCTATTATATAATCTTGGCTATTGATCCATATTACAGAATATTGCCTAGAATTATCTAAATGTTGCCTTG